>NC_084970.1:27954818-28254818 GCF_963691925.1 Scomber scombrus | reverse complement strand
CCTCTGCTCTGCTCTCTGTCTCTGTCACAGATGTATAAAGAACTGCAGGTCTTTTTGTCTGCTTGACTGAGGACAGCACTGAGCGACACACACGCAGAGCAGAGAGGTCACAGCGGATATGATGAAGCTCTGCATTCACATAAAATCTGGCACCTTCCTGCAGGGTTGTGCGGAGGTGTGGACATGTTAATATATGATTTAGAACATAACCGACTTGAATCAATCAATGAAAAATGATTTATTCATCTAATTCACAACTTGGTTCTCACCAGCACTGCTCGTTTTCTTCATATACTACCTATAGCTCATTCAACCAAGGCTTCTCTCTCTCTCTTTCTCTCTCTCTCCCTCTCTGACCTGGAGAGGAGGGGCCAACTTTGAATGCCTTGTTTACAAACACCAACCAATAAATCCTGCACAGTAAACCTTTAATGAGTACAACAATATAAACTGTATTTAATATTCTATCAAAGAATAATACATTAAAGGAAAGCTGTTGACAAAATGTCTTTCAATTTTATGAAAACTGTCATGAGGAGTCACTTCTTTTGAAACGGTACACATCACTTTAAGGAACACAATGAGAGACAACACAGCAACACTATTGGGAAATTGTGGGTGACAAAACTGCAAAGAGTTTGTAAGTTCATGTATTTCCAAGTATTTCCATGAATTTTGAAATTACAAAAAGTTGCTGCTTTTGTCAGCATTTCATGACCAATCTAGAAACAAAGTTGTACACCAGTATGTCCACACACTTTATCCATCAACTTTTTAGCATTACAATTACTGATTCAGACCATAATCATCACAAGTAACAAGTTATTCAGGAATAATGTTGTTTGAATACACTAATTTAGCAATCACAATGGCACAATTAAACTATTATTGAACATTTTCATAAGAACAAATGGCAAAAGGATAAAACAGATATTTTCATATTGTTTATTAGGATACATGTCAGTATGAAATATGGTATCATTCATATAATTTGGATATGTATCAATGAGCAAATTGTACTTCATCAAATTCTGCTATATTCTGTCTTCTTCACACAGCTATATGTACCCAATGAGACAGATAATACCTACTTTACTAAGTTGGTAAACTATAAGACTCAGGTTTTGTTGTAATAAGAAGCTGTTAGTTGCAAGCAACCCTTTAGAAACTTCACAGTATTTTTGACATGATCAGGACTTGCTGCTGTGATGTATTATAGACATGTGTCACCAACTTGGATGATGAGGAATGAGGGATGTAGAGCAGCTGTGCCAGCATTAAGGCAACACAAGGTGGGACAAGTAGAAACTTACATTCAAAGGCAGTGACGGTGGCTTCAGGCATGACATCTCTGATAGCGACCTAAAATGATATTTACAAGTTATACAGAACAAAACTACAGACAGATGCACAGAAATAGTTACAGATAGGATTCAGGAAGAGAGACGTACAGCTTGTTAGATCACAAATATTAAAATGTAAAGTGGGGTCACAGCTTTGTAATATTTAACTGTTCAGTATAACAAACGTTCACCCAAACTCTTGAATTTAAATTACATACATGTCGTCTTTCTAAAAAAGCTACCATCAAGGGGGAATGAAGTGAAAGTTGGCTTTGAGGAAGACTCACCAGCAAGTCATTGAAGTTGAGAAGAGATGGACTGTCGACGGACGAGTCCATGTCTCCTGCCGGCGTTTTAATACGGATCACTATTCCCTCGGGGTCCATAATGGAGACGTTGTTCAAGTAGAGTATAAGCATAAAGAAGAAAAAACACGCTTCATAACAAACACTTGGCTGGCTGTCTAAGCTAACGAGCTAATTTCCTGCTAACACATGCTAGCATCCTGTTCAGTGATGGGAGAGATTTTAAACAACGTCAACCATTAAAAGCTCAGTCACTGCCGGAGTCACGTCATAACCGTACTAGTGGTTTACTTTTTAATGTAAACTTGTTTTAAACTGCGTTATCAGAAATGTTTAGCTATGCAGCTAGTCTAGAGGAAACCATAACTGCTCGCTTTAGTTTTTTCCCACCCGTATTCTGTGAAGACCCCTCTACTCTGCTTTCTGATTGGGTGTGACCTGATATTGTCAAGCTAAATCTAACCAATCACAATCCTCATTCAACAACATAACCAATCTGGCCAATGAAGGCAAAGAGGACTAGCCAATCAGAGGAAGAGTAGGGCGGGTCTTCTCGGAATGCGGGTTGAGGGTAAAAATAAGGCCAACTGCTCCGAATCAACATCCGGTTGGTACGTTTCAAATTAAAAGATTTCCATTACTGTAACCAGAAAAAAACATGGCTTCTTTTACTGTGAAGTGACTTTCATACAGTGAGCAACAGATGACAGGCCTAAGTTTTACTTAAATACAGTTTTACTTTGCTTGACTGTATCCATTTGATGCTAATTAATACTTCCACTCCACTACATTTAAGAGGGAAATATTGTACTTTTTACTCCACTAAATTTATTTGACATCTTATAGTTACTCCTGAGATGAAGATTTGACACAATGGATAATATGACAACACTGGAGGGATTTCATATCTCTCCTGGACTGGGAACGCCTTGGGATCCCCCAGGAGGAGCTGGAGGGCGTTGCTGGGCAGGAGGAAGTCTGGGTTTTCGTACTCTGCCTAATGCTACCATACCATCGTCCCAGATAAGTGGCAGAAAATGGATGGATGGATGGATAGATAAATACTATAACAGGTTTTTAAAATACAACACATTGTTTTTACACACTGCTTTTTGACATCTTACAAAAAGCAGTTTAGTCGGGGTCACATTTCAGATGTCTATGAGTTGTTAACAGCTCCACCAAATTGTGATTTTTTTCTCTCTAAACTTCTCATATGGTTTCATTTCAATAAATGTTCAAATGATCCAATATTTCACCAAACATTAAATATTAGAGTAAAAGTCTAGAAGTCCAAATACGTAAAACTTCTGTATCAGATCAGATCGTTGTTGTTTTTTTCTTATTATTATTATTTCCTCTCCCCCATTAATCATCTCACGACCCCTAAGATTTGTCTGGTGACCCCCTTGGAGGGACACGATCCCTAGGCTGGGAACCACTGGATCAAACTACCTCCACCTCCAGCAGCTACAATAGTAACAGGCTGCTTACAAAATAATGCTTCAGTTTAATAATTTAATAATGTAATTTATTATAATATATCAGTCACAGGGACCAAACAACTACATTTACTGTAATACTTATTGCTAATACTTATGTACATATTATGCACTAATTCAAGTGGGACTTTTACTTGTAATAGAGTATTTATACTTTGCTGTATTAGTACTTAAGTAAAGGATCTGTCTTCCACTACTGGTAACACAAAAATTGTATTATTGAATGTGCAGTGAAAATGATGACATGCTTGACATGCTAAATGTAAGCTGTCACTTTACCAGCATAACTGGTCTGCATTCAAATATACTCTTAAAAAAAGCTCCTTGTAGCACATTTCTATAATATGTCAAAGCATGTCTTACAAATCTTATCTGAAATCACTCTTTCAATGAAAGTCTGTGCTTCCGCTCCCCTTACAATAGGAGAAATGACCCAGACCTACCAAGATGTCAGCAAGGATTTAAACTGCACTAACATTTATAAAAGGCCATGGTAATGTAGAACTTTATTTGACAACCATCAACATAGGATTTAATTAGCAACTTGACCACCACCAACATTTTTGTAATTTTATGCTAGACTCTTTTTTACAACTTTACCTTATTGGAATGTGAATATAGTGTGAATAATGTGATATGAAAATAATTAAAATAACTTTTTTGAGCGTCATTGTTGTCATTATGTACTGCTGACAAAACCAAGATGTCATCCTGGTTATAAATGTGCTGCGGACGAGAAGAGTTGGATTGAAAAGCTTTGTAGAGAAAAGTGCATGAAGTAACTGGGTACAACTTAACCTTTTAAACTGAATGAGAATTATTTCATGCTCCATCATGAGAGATTGTCGCCACATTGGAATGCTTTTGTTGACTTGACATTGATGTGAGATCAAGTATGATGAGAGTACAAAATTGAGTACAAAATAACATTATGGGGGTATAATGTGTGTGTGTGTCTAATGATTAAATATCCTTTTTCTTTTAAACTGACCTTAAATCACAATTATAAAAGTTTAATTGGATACTATATGAAATGTCCTCAGTTTCACGGAAACACAAACTAATGACAGAACTCCAAATCTGCATTGAAAATACAAAGAAAACCTCTTGGTAGAAAGTAGGAGGTGTGCAGAGGAGTATATATCCTCATGAGTATTCAAAGAGGTTTTTATCTCTTTAACGCCACACTAACACAGCATAAGTATTTTGAAGTTTCCACTCAGCTCAGCATGAATCATAATTGTAACTGTATGACTAATTGTAACACAAAGGGGCACTTAGGACCTTTAGTGACTATGGCCTTATGATTGAGGAGCAGAATCAGTCTTTCTAGCTGTTCATCACACAGCTCAGATTGCACTGAGAACAGGACATTGATCTCTGGCCAAAGTGAGGTCTATTTTTCTGTTAATTTACCACACTTTGCTAACAGAGCTGATACCCAAGCCTGTTGACCGGGGACCTGTGTGAGGATAAGAACTTTTTAAACTTGTTCTATCTCCCCCATGGCTCCGGCTCAGACTTGGCTGGATATGCGGTACTTGAAAACAATATTAATGAGATGTGCGCTGTGCCAGCCATTCAACAAAAGTCTCCACCCCTGAATGGCCTAAAGCTGAACTTCTCTATCAGTGGTTACCGTCTTGTTTAAAAAGTAAAGAACATTGAAAAGAGAACCTATCTATCTATCTATCTATCTATCTATCTATCTATCTATCTATCTATCTATCTATCTATCTATCTATCTATCTATCTATCTATCTATCTATCTATTTATCTATCTATCTATCTATCTATCTATCTATCTATCTATCTATCTATCTATCTATCTATCTATCTATCTATCTATCTATCTATCCTTTACTTAAGTCAAAGTAGTAATATCACAGGGTAACAATACTGTTACTAGTGAAACTTCTACATTCATAATGTAGAATCGCCCCTATCAGAAGTTATACTATAACATATATTATTTTATTATAAGACTATTATTGATATTATTGATTAACTGTGCAGCAGATTGAGGTGTAGCCTAACTACTTTATATTCTGTCTAATTTCTAAATTACATCATATTTGTTAATCATTTGATTTGCATGTTAAATGTATCTAACTGCTTATTTGTCAATCTATTGCCAACTTTCTCAAACACACACACACAAATACACGCTCACACTGAGGTTAAAAGTGCATTGCATTGACTCACTTTGAACTTACCTCATCGCTTACACCTCTACCAACAGCTGGGTTAAAGACCCATTGATTTCCATGTAATGCCTGAAATTATTACTTTGCCTAATTGTTACGGGAGCGTAAATTGGAAAAACAAAGTCAGGCTATCAAGTGTCCTGATTAATGCCTCCACCAGCACTGACCTCTGATGAAAAGCAGAGGATCTATATGGCACTTTGTCAAACATGCTCTCCCTGGACTTGATGTTAGGTCCTTCTGCTTTAGGGGCAACGAGGATGAAGCCCAGTCAGCAATCCATATTATCAGAAATCAAACTCCTGACTTGGCTGGGAGGAGAAAGTGGAAAAGGAAGGCCAGCATTCTCTGTCTGGTAATTAAAAGCCATTTTATCAGACCTCCTCTGTTGCCCTGTACCTCTTTTTCTTACTATTGACAAGCTGCTTAGTGCAAAGTGAGCTCAGTTTCACTCTAAATATATGAGGCACACTTATTTAACTTTCTCAGCAAAGAGGGAAAAGCAAGTAAACAAGACACAAACTAAATTGTCCAACAAGATTGCCCATTACTTATTTACAAATAGTTACATTTTCATTAATGGCTGTTTTTCGTGTGTAACAATGTGTACAAATGCAGCCTGTTATTGCTTCTTCTTCCTCATCCTCCTCCTCTTCCTCTTCACATGACGATTATTATTATTTCATTAGTCAGTGTCAAATGTATTGGTCGGTTTGTTGTGTTTATTGATTAATGAGCCAAAGACAGCACTGTCTTCTTTCACTGTAATGCTGATCTTGAAATACTATTTGTCTGCTGGTTAAGCATTGATTGTCCTCGTAGATATTGACTGTTACTAGGTAACCTTCTATCTACATGCCCCTTAACATTAATAGTAATTATTCAAAGTGACAATGTGTGTGCTTGTGGTTTATGGCCTTCTTTACCTTGCTAGAGCCAACAGTAAGGAGCATATTACTGGCTATGGCCTCAAAACGGAGCTAGACTTGCTGTAAGTTCAGCAAAAAAAAAAAAAAGGAAAGGAAAAACGTGTCCCACCATCTGTCCAGGGCCACATCCCAACTCAGGTATCCAGATGCGAACCCTCCAGCTGAAATAGAGACGTGTCTCCTCAGCCTTGAAGCCTGAAGCCTGTTGTTTATTGATGCTGCCAGAGTCCCTGCTCAGATCGATACCATCTCCCTCAGATGGGCCTTCAACACGCAGACTTCAAATTGAGGTCAGGATATGTAGAGGGTTATGGCACTTCAGCAGATATGAATTGCCTTAGAGGAAGCGATCATTTGTTACATCTTCCTTTAAAGTTCATTTCCAAGTTGACCTGTGATGAAGCATGGAGTGTTTGTGAGTCACTGGTGTGAGAGTTATGAGGAAAAGCACCGATATATGGACAAGCCCCTTGAAGAAATGGATTGTGTGACTACCTCTCAGCTCTCGTAGCAGCGTGCTTTCTCTGCCATGTTTCAGATTCACCTCTGAAGTCCCCTTTATGGCTGCATGTTGTTTCTGTTGTTTCTAATAAAGAGGAAATATTGGCGCCTTCTTGACCTGCTCATAGGGGCCATAGAAAAATTTATGGGGTGTGTCTTCTTCATAGAGGCTGCTTTTGAACTGAGCCCAACATAAATAACACATCACCAGTTCACCAGAGCTCTATTGGCTCTTCTTTCATGCTCTGGTCAAGTGACTTTATTGAATGCAAGATGTGATTACATGGTGTTGTTTTTCACATGATACAGTGGGAACAAAGGTGCTTGAAGCCCTAAAATATTTTATTTGTTTGAAATATTTCACTTTGGCTTATTATTTTTTGTTATGAACATGCATTTTACAACTGGTAGTTTCAGTCCAGGGATCTGATTGTTAACAAGACTAGGTCAAAACGGTTGCACTGTGTATGAAACTCAAGAGGGCAGACACAAGAAGTGAATGACCAATGATGTAACTTCATCTCTGTGTCAGGGACAGACATTCACATTTACAGGACTTGTCCAAAAATGCTCCAACCAAATTTTGATTACTCGCATGATGCATCATTTTCTCCAAACCAACTTATGTGGAAATCAAGGAGCAAGTTAGTGAAAATGTGGTTTTCTCCTGTTTTATTTCCTAATGTACCTAAATCAGTTTTTAGGACATAATTTAGGAACTTTAAAAACCTTGACTCAAAAAAGAACAACACTAAAACTACGCATTCCTGGCTTTACGACTGATTTAGCCATGATGATAGTGAAGAACAGATGTGTGTATTTTTATCATATATGTCATTATATCACAATGTATTACAATCAAATATATTGATCTGTTAGCCTCAAATGATTTTGATTCAGCATTGAGTGACTGCATGTGTACCTTTAAAGTCACATGGTTGATAGTTTGCAAGTTCAACATTATTATGTGTGTACCACATATTAGTGGATTATGAAGACTTCAGATGAAGTCTTTATAAGTTTCTGGTACATAGACAGTTATGGTAATAAATGACAATGTAGTAAAACACAGTTATAATAGTAGAATATATTATACTGTACATGTTAATAACTACATTATAGTGTGTAATAAACTATTATTAAATGTTTATATACTGCTTATAAATGTGAAATAGGGGAACTTTGAACAAAGTGTTGTCAGTGCAGAGCAAAAACGTGTCAGTGTTATATTGTATACAGTAATATTTGATTATTGTTACTGATTTTAATTTGATCACCAGTGGAGGCTAGTTGTTTTGTTTTTTTTGGCTAAAGCTGCATATCAGACTGTAAGTAATTTTACCTGCTTTAAATTATGTATTACTATAAGTTAGTCAGGCAAAACAAAATGTGGTAAATACACAGTCCAGTTGGAAATTAATGTAAATAAACAGCAAGCAAAACATTCAGAACAGAGCAGTAGTAACAACATGTAACTGTATACAGTACATGTGCATGCATATGTGCATGTGGGCAAAATGAGCGACCGCTCTCTAACCACACATTGCTTTGGTGCAGAGTGTCAGGTGGCCTGTTTGTCAGCTGAAATATTCAACGAACAGATCAACGGAAAGTCTGGCTGGCTTTTCAACTGACAACGGCATGTCAATAATTGATAGGGAATGAGATAACCGACTTAGTGGGTGTTTGGGGGGTCCTTCTCTCTCTGTAAGTGATGCCTCTGACCTTTGGTGTGTAAAAGAACTCATCATGGTCAGTGCTCACATGTCATATATAACCCAACACAGAACAGTGAAAGTAACAAAGAAAATGTAATTTAATATTTTAAAAAATATATGGTTTGGCACCCTGATTAATTACTCATGCTTTCCTGTGTGTTTGGAAATCTTAGTTTTTAAGTGTGCGTTTTAACTTGATGCTGCATTATCAAATTATTGAGTATTCTGTGAAGACATTTCACACTGTTATTCAATTATCTATCAGCTCCAAAATTCAATTTAAATGTAAGTTAAGTTCTATATTAGAGTACATGATGTGGCTGCCCCTTCAATGACCTGCTCTGCATTAGCATGCTAACATGCTTAAAAACCAAACAAGTTTAGATTTTCACTATGCAAAATATTTCTATACTGTAATCATATTTTACTAATTAATAAATCAAGATAGCATGTATTATCATTATTATATAATCATACTACAAAGTGTTTGCATTACCACATGAATCATCTTAAATCTAAGCAATATTTCTTCTGAATTTCCACAAACCAACAGCATCAGTTTAATCTCTTTTAAGTAGACACTTCCTGTCAGCTCTAATGGATGTGACCTCTGACCTCCTTGGAGGGAAAAGTGTCTCCTCTTAAGGTTCAATGCAATTTCATATTATTACGTTATTTTGATCAGTAGGTGAGGATTATTTACAGGTTTTAGTTAATTGAGTAGGTCATTAGCACGTACGCATGTTTGGTCTAATTTATGGCAGACAACATACCTGATACTGTGGTGAGTCAGTGGAAAGTTGTGGTGGGGTTGGTGTTTGTTGGTCCTTCCTGTCAGATGAGATTCTCCTGACTGCCAACACACTCAAATATTTAGCCCTCTGCCTGTTCTCTGACCTTCTGCTCACAACCAACAGTGGCTGAACGGCAATTTTATCGTCCTAATTATCTCTGTAGCACCTGAAGTGGGAAGAGTATTTAAGCTTAAAGTAATGCGCTCATTTGGGGGTTACTCAGCAAATGTTTGTTGTTGGTTTACTAAAAAATAACAAAATATTAGTTCTAACAATAAAAAAAATGGCATTAAAAACTTCTGCTCAGACTTGAATACATATTGATTCTCAGACAGTTGAAACTGCTGATGATTCATTCATAATACTAATAATATTTAACTAACTAGAAGAAAAAGGGCCACACTACTGTATTAAGATCAGCAAACATACTTATGCATGTCTGTTGTGAACATTTTGGAGTTTACCCAGATTTGTGTTTCATTTATTACACAATGCAGGACAGAGTGGACAAAGTTGCAGTTATGCAATAATGAACAGTTTTGGAACTTCTTAGCAGTCCAGTTCAAGCCACCAGGGTCAATTGTCCCGTTGCTGAGCAAACAGTTTTGCTCTGGACGGTCAGCTGTCCCATTTTGAGATTGATGGTGTGACTGGAACTTATTCTGTGACATGAGTAAGATATTCAGTACAGAGTATGTGATTGTACTCATCTAATCAGCATTTCTGGGACACCACAGTTAACTGATGAGCCCTCTTACAGTGTTTTGAGGCAAAATCTGTGAAATGTGCCCACTGGATACCTCTGAACATTTCAGTGTTGGGGTACATTCCTGTTAATCACTTGGACAAATGCATAATGTTAAATATAATGAAAGCAAGATGTTAATGAAAATGGTTGGTTTTGTGGGGTCTTTTAAAAAAGCTTTATACTTATTTTGCACTGTTAATTGATTTACAGATTACTAATAAAATCCTAAAATCAGTCATGTAGTGGGGTGTCAGGGTCATCTGTTATTGCCACTTACCACTACTGAAGGCCAGCGGATACAAAATCAGTCACAAATAAGAAAAAAAAATGACAACCTGTATTCAGGCAAGAAAATTATAAAATTTGGAGGCATTTCAACTGACAGCACCAATATTGAACAAATCCAGCCTTGAACCTTGCAGTGAGCCCATAAAGAACTCCAAAATGTCTGACAGCCTGTTTTATATTAATTATTACCAAAAATACCACGATTTTCTTCAATTTCCAAAGTTGCATTTGGTTTGCGTTTAACCTCAGATATTTACTGACTTGTTAGAAGTTTTGAGACATTTAATAATTCCAGTTTTTCATGATTCTTTCAGGTTATCAAGGATACGTCCAGCATTTGAGTTTTACTTTTAAATGTGTGTTTCATCAGACATTACTGTGTTGGCTATCATTGTCTGGTTAAATCTGTGTACGTGTGTGTGCATGTGCGTGTGCGTGCATGTGTGTTTGTGTGTGTGTGTGTGTGTGTGTGTCTGTCTGTGAATGTGCGTCCACACTGCCTCATTGTGGGATATAACAAAGCCCTGGAAATACAACCTCCAGGGGTCTTACCTGGATGTGGCGGCCCCCACTTTTTCATTAAAAGCTGCAATCCTGCAGCTGAGGCTCCGTTACACCACAATGTGACAGCACTATACAAGGGCAAACATATGCCATCTGGACCCAACCTTCAAATATGCCTCAATAGATAGATCTTTTCCTCATCTCTATTTTACAACAAGTTTGAATGCAAATTGATGCAGACCATTCTCAAAGAATGTGTGTTGGCCATTGTTGTTGGCCTTGCTGTGCTGTTTTCTCAAGCTTCCCTTGTTTAAGTATTGAAATGTCGCATATTGAGATGGGAGTGGAGGCTTATTATAAAAATTTTGTCAGTGAGGTTGCATGAGGATTCAGATTTTAGCTTTCCTTCTACCCAGAAAGATCATGCCTATCGTTAAGTATGCTTATGATATAGTAGTAATGATACATCACAGAAGGACATCAGCTTTTATGTTGATTTATTAAATAATTTTAAAAAACATATTCTGTACTGTCCTTTTGGGAATATTTGTTGTTGCACATGAAGAAGATTTTGAATCAGTCCATTCCCTGGACTATCATTATGATTTTGCTGGGCACGTGAGAGCAACAGAGGTATTGCAGTGAGGTAATTGAAGTGTCTGAGACCGATGTGCTCCGGAGAGATGTGAGACTACAGTAGCGATGTAATTACAGGTCATAAGTTGACCACCTCAGAACCACAGTGGGCGCAGGGAGAGCTGAGCCTGTCAAACACTCTGACATGCACACACAGGTACACGAAGACGCACGCGCACGCACACACACACACACACACACACACACCAGTACATACACACTCACACACACAAAACAAACATAATTTTTTCCCCCATAAATCTTCAGAATCAAGTGTGATAAACCCTACCTTGAAGCTGAAGATTGTAAGCCTGTCCTCAAAGTTGTGAATGTTTGTCAACACCATATTTGATCATAGCTGAATAGTCAGGAAGGCAGTTTTATTGAGCGCAATCTTCAAGTCAGTCCATATAACACTACCCCCTAGCGGCAAAAAAAGGAACTATTGAGTCAAGGAGTATAATGCAGTTAAACTAGAAAGGAGCTTTCGTGTATTCTCCTTACTCTACATAATTAATAATAACATGTATACAAAATTACATGCCTTAAATATTCAAAATTATAACAAAATTAAGACAAAACAATAACAATTCATCTCTATGTGTAGGCTATTTCTTTTTGATTTGGACACAATCTCTACCTGGTTAAGTGGTGTAACTGGTTCAAGCAGCTGACCCCCCTCAGTAAAGTCATTTGTTATCACCTCATGGCTCCTCCAATACACTGCAATTGGCTGAGCTCCTCCAAGGTGAGGGGTCAAGCCTTTAAAAGGGAATTACTTCATTGACACAATAAGAGATGACAGTTTATTTGACGTCTTACCACCACTTCACTCCCCTCTTATATCCAGGCCTGCCCTGCATCCTAACTGCTCCCCAGGGAGCACTGGATCTGTGTTTGTGTGGGGGTGTGTGCGTAGGTTGGTGGGTGCATCCATGTGTGTGTGTGTGTGTGTGTGTGTGTGTGTGTGTGTGTGTGTGTGTGTGTGTGTGTGTGTGTGTGTGTGTGTGTGTGTGTGTGTGCGCGTGTGTGTGCTATAATTGTATCTTCGTTCATGTTTCAGGTGTTAATATAATACAACTGGAAAGAAATCAAGACATTACTTAAAACATTGTTGCAAAATGAGTGATGCATTGAAATCAAATGTAATTGCTGTTGCTAGTGTTAAAATAAAGTATCAGTGTGCTTACAGTGTGTATGTATTACTGCATCCATGTCAGGTGCATTTAGAATGAATAGACTGCAGATGTTCAAGCTCAGTCATGGAGTCTCTGTGTGTGTTTGTGTGTGTGTGTGAAAGGAAGAGACAGCGAGTGAGTGAGTGATTGACACCAGACGTGTGTGTCACACCCAGGGGGATTGGGAGAGGCCACGCAGTCAGTCTGGCAGGTCATTATCAGTGTGTCACACAGCGGCGTGACGGCTACATCCTTTGAGACAAACACACTACACACAAGACACACAAACTCCTTCACGGAGTCATTGAGGAATGCCTATTCAAGCCAATCAATTGGGCGATCAATTGGGGACCAACTGGCAATCCCCTGCAATCAATACACCCCTTGTTGTATGACTCCAGAAGTGCCACAATGGCTGTGGCACTTAATTAAGTTGTTAATTGCTGTGTTAAGCTTTCTCAGGTACCCTCCCTAGACGGTAATTGAGAGTGGCTGGACAATTCGGCTATCGGCAGCACTTTCCTAAATTTAATCACAAATCCAAGTAATGGCAGAGACTGTAATACAACGAGCCAAACAACAGCTTTCGTGTCAGTTTACATGGAGGAGAGACCGTGCACACTGTTGCTGAATCACTGTTGAAAAGTACATATAATGCAAAGTATAGCTTCTGTTGTGCATCTTAATTACACCATGCAGCCCTGTGGACGGCATCATGCAGCATGCAGTGTTTTCAAGGATAATGAGGTTTGTTTTGGGCAAAAAGAAGTCACTCAACACAAACTTCACAAAATACTGTAATATCACTTTGATGATCACAAGATTTCCCCTCAACTCACCCATGAACTTTTATTTTTTTAGCTTTAAAACATCAGCGGTGAGCTGTGATGAAGGTTTCATGATTGGGGAGTGCTAACTGATGCTATAACAATATATTTTACCAACATTAAAAATGAGTGCTTGTCACTGGTTCCCAACCTGGGGGTCATGAACCCCACTATAGCTCGCCAAAGATTTACAGGGGGTCACTCTTGGTTTAAAGGGGTGTATGAAAACATATTAAAATGTATATTGATCTTAGAATTGTATCATTTTCTGTGAAGAAAATAACTAAATGTGTTATTTATTTATTTTTTTAGATGTTTTTTTTAAAGATATAAACTTCTCTCTCTGCAAAACAGCCTCATCCTAAATTAGAAAAGTACACAGTTAAGACATCCAAAGAGCTTATAGAACAGTTGAGCATCAGGGAGAAGAAAACACTGAATGTGTCTGAAATAAGCATAATAATGTATGATAGTTAAAAATAAGTAATACAGAGAAATGTTAATGTTAAAGGTTAATTGTACAGTTATCACTTGTTTTGTGCTGTTATTATTATTGCATTGAATAAATAATATGAAATACCCCTAATATATATCACATCATCTGTTTACTCAGTGGTAAAAAGGGACTTTAAAAGGTTGGGAGCCCATGGTTTAAGTTATGCCTCTTGGCTGACAGTTGTTATTGAAAGAAATAATGTTAAAGTGATGGTGTTATAATGATAGTATAATATAATCACTTACTTCTATGTGCTGTTGGTGTAATACACTTGGTATCCACATAAAAACATAGTTATTGAAGCTTTTCTCACTTGCTTTGGCATAATTGTGGGGATGAAATCATTATTCTGAACACATTGTGTGCTATTTTCAAGTCAAAGTGGATTTTTTCTAATGTTTCTATTACTCTCAAGCACATTTATCAACATACTCATTGTGTAAATCATTACATCCAAAATACATTATTCAAACATCATGTCCTTTGAGAACATAAAATATTTAAGGGAGAGACAGAAGGAGGACAGAGCCAACGTGCTGCATGTGAGGACGTCACAAATGAGACATTTAGAGGAGGGTTACAACATCCATACATTTCTTTTCATGAAATGTTTGGATTGTTGTTCGGGTGTTAGAGAGGTTTTCAGTTACTTTGGACCAAAGTGGTGGACCAACTGACTGAATGATGGATAAAGTGGCCAAATGTAAAAATAAATACATTTTAAAAATCACAGAAAAAGAAACGAACAGTGCCTCACCAACAACTTTGACATTTCCCCCCCGAAATGTTTTAATTAAATAGAAATCGTGTGCTATTTCTACAATCTAAATATGACTTGTCTGGAGTTACTTACGTAATAAAGACAAAATCAACACAATACTTTAATCTAGTGGAGAACATTGTCATTAATATAAAATCACTTCACTGATCAGTCTTGGTTTTTAGATTCCAGTGTGGCGAGACGTAATCTACAGTAATTGCACAAAGTTAAGAAGATCATAGCAAACAACAACATGAAACTGCCAATATTCTGACTGCTGTTCTGTAGCTGTATTGTCTGAGATGTTGTTCATATAACAAAACATTACAATCAAAGCAGGAGGTCTCCATTTTAAACAGGTGGCCATTCCCCGTTGTGTGGGTCTAATTTAATGAAATATTGATGTTCCTGCAAGAGTTCTGTGATAAAAATCAAACGCAACCTCCCACATAGCCAAAGCCTTTTACCTCACTCCTCTACATGATGCTTGGTCTGAGGGGGGTGATTACCAGCTCTGCATCCAACCAGGGTGGGGTTACATGGCAGTCAGACTGCCGGCTGGCACTTTTATGGTGTTATTAGCACAAGTCCCAGCGTCTCGGTGTTAACACGCCTTTTGTAGCCTAATCCCATTACGTTCAACACTCAAATGGAATTCAGATGGAATGGTATCCTCCATTTTAAGAAACGACTCCAAACACAGCAGGCATCTACATTCTTATTCCTGCTTTGCTGGGGAATTAGAGCAGCGCAGGCAGGAGCCAAAGGCGTATCAAATCATCATTACAAAATAGGAGCTTTTACCTCACACATAATGCAACGTTTTTACCGTAGCGCATCCACTTCTCCAGCTTCCAGAGAGGCCTGAAACTGCTGCATGGCTCTTCAGAGATTTGGTTAGAAGTGTTGGGGTATAGTGGAGCAGAAAAAGTGGAAGTAACAGTGAGACAATGAGAAATAACCACTGCTGCTCTAGGCTCTGTGAACAGGCTTGCCATTGATTAAAACAGCAAGGTGTGCAATAAAGCGCAAGGCAAAGTGTTGCCTTCCATATGGACCCCCGGACCCTTAGGCTCTGGCCACCAATTGGGCCTTTCTGTCTGCTGCTGTTCCCCTTTTCTCCTTTATGCTTCCCCTTCGCTCTCTCTCGGTCCCCAGATGGTAAAAACAATTTTCCAGCCCTCTGTCTCTCTCTGCTGCTGCCCGCCACTCTGCAACCACAAAGGGCCCTGGCCGTGATTCAACCGTTTACTCCAGTAATTAACAGCACCCATACCACAACAATTACAGTCACAGTACACTCCAAACACACACACACACACACGCACACACACGCACACACACATACACACACACACCAGTGTTAACAGTGTCACAGTGTGAATTAGAAGGGAAGGTAATAGCCAGAAGCTGTAAAAATAAAATTAAAATAGTATTAACAAAAAAGGTGAGAACAACATGCTGGCACTACAGCAATGATTACCTCATAATTAGACGAGACAAAGCTCTCTCCCTATCTAGTGGCAAAACACTGTAATTACTGCCGTGACAGAAAATCAAAGGCTACTTTGTAAGCAGCAGGAAAAATTAACATTTCAGGCCCTGAAGCTGTATGTCCTGATTAGAAACGTATTAAATCAATGCATTGCTAACTGCTGGGCATAAATACGTCCCCTCCTGAAGGGGTCTATAATTGCGAGAGCAAAAAGTAGTGGGTTACAATTTCACAAGGATGTGGTATTAATTGTAATGGCAGCATTATGTGACAAATGTACACTCCTTTTGTTATAAGATGATGCACTTAAAACAGCTCTTTTTTCCAAATGTGTTTTTAGTTTGAGTGAAGATCAAAGCGTGTTTTACATAAATTGTTGGAGGCCCCTAACATAATGTGTTTCTCAGATGCAACAGCAGCTGTTGTAAACTGCATCTTTATGCTATCATCTGCATACTGTACTTTGCTTAATTCGTGTTAAGGGGGAATGGCTGCTGCAAAATGATGAGATGGGTGACATGAAATCAAAGAAAACTTTAGTCCATATGTGTCTGTACAGAATGTTTTTTTTTTTAAATTCCTTTTTGTGAGTTTCATTAATTAAGCCTTTCGCCATGCAGGATGACATTGTAAATAAGACTTTGCTCTTAGGTTGGTTGAATCAAGGTTAAATAAAAAGGAAATTAATTACATGATAGCTGCCACCTACAAAAACACAATTATGTCAAGCAAAAAGCTGTTGTTGAACTATCCCCCGGTCATGACTACAAAACAATGTGTTGCCTTTCTGATGGAACAATCTATACATCTTTATTTTAGAGTACAGCATTTGCTTGAGTTCACAAATGTGTAAGTGATGAGTCTGTGAAAAAAGATGCCAAGCTGTTAATTATCACACAGGTTTGCCTCTATTTACATTTTCAAGTGATACAGACGTATCACCTTGTAAAATTTCCTGGCCTGAGCATCGGACATGTGACTCATCATAAACCACATGGGTTGTGACTCACCTAGTATCTGTTCCTGTTTAAATTGATAAAAGCTGCTAGTGGGAGAGCCAGCTGATCCCCAGCATCTTTAACATGCCCACAATAGACTCCTTGGGAATACAACTAATTACTTCACATCTGTATTTATTTGATCCGCGTGGAATTCTCCCTTCTGTCACCAGTGCCGAGCTATGCCAGCTAAGACTAACAGTGATTTATCTAAGTGACACTTCTGGCGCAGATTCACATCAAAGCAGCGCCAAAATCAATAGGGGAAACATGGGGAAGACGGGGAGGAGGAACTTTTTTTTTCCCCTCAGCAAAACTGTCATGCATAAAAATCCACCAGCATAAATAAAGCACGCCCGCGCTTGCAGGTTTGCTGAATCAGATGGGGAGGAAATAAGATACAAGCTGTTTGTTAATGGTAGCTTAAAGAAAGACTTTCACAACTACAGCATATTTTGGGAACTTTAATCTACAGCACTGATGGAGACTATCTGCCAACTTCATGCAAGAGCAGCTTCTAGTGACCTCTGTTGTACACTGAGTGAACTGCAAACAACTTGCCCTGTTGTGAACTGATGGTGCCCTGTGCAATGGACCAGCTTGTTGTGTTGTGTTGAAAGGACTGGAGGGCTGAGTTGCATAAACAAGAAATTCAGCTGCTTAGAGGTTAGCACTGCACTAAATATTTCTACAAATCTGTGTTCATATTAGTATCTGATCCCTACATCACATACACACATATCATCCAGCTAAAAATAACCCTGGCAGCCTTTTTTTAGTTAATGAAAATAGTTTTGTGTTCTCATTATTAGGTTTGACATTAAAGTCTGAAGGCCACTAGCGGTCCCTAGAGGCTGCAATGTTCATTACACCCCACAACATTATATTATTGGACAGAATAAACAACATACTAATGAT
Source organism: Scomber scombrus (assembly GCF_963691925.1). Classification (NCBI taxonomy): domain Eukaryota; kingdom Metazoa; phylum Chordata; class Actinopteri; order Scombriformes; family Scombridae; genus Scomber; species Scomber scombrus. Next base: position 28,236,671 of record NC_084970.1, on the reverse strand, counting down.
TTATTTATTCTGAGGCACTTCGAGATGAGGATGACTTTAGAAGGGAAGGTGATAAATAACCATAAATTCAGTAAATGTTGTGGCAATCTGTAGATTAACTTCACTTGGAGATTTTGCCAGAGTTTTCCAGTAAAGGTTAGATCTCTAGACCGACAGGACATATGTGGGTGCCCTTGAGCAAGACACTTAATCACCAACTGCTCCAGTTGAGTTGTGAAGTGATTCTTGAATATTAAAATGTTGGAAAAAAACACAACACTTTATGTAAAATCTTTCTAATGGTGTTTTTTTAAGGTTGTTCCACTGTGGCAACTTGTTTATTCTCCCCCATTCTTTCCTTTACACATCAAAAGAAATGCAGGACTAAAACAGAAAGTACTGTCCGACTCACTTGACGAGTTACTTGCCTTCTTCCAAATTAGCCCTCAGGTAACAAGAAACATCTCAGCATGAGGCACCACAGCATTATCACGCTGTTTCCCTCCAGAAAACAAACAAACTGAAGTCTTGATAAATGAAAAAGAAAAAGAAAAACCTCAGTATCTTTACAATCTCAAGCCTTGAAGGTGATGGCTGCTCCCGGCAAAGTGTTCACATAGCTATACAGTTAATTTAAAACAAATTTACATCATAGTGTTGATTATTTAAACACAACTTCGAAAAAAGCAAGACTTTAACTTCTTAATTATTCTTGTTCACACTGCATTTCCCATGCACACAGTTGCCTTAAGTGCAAATAAAGCCTCCCATCTGTTTGTAATTACAACTACATAATTTCACTCATTGTGGCTAATCATTTTGACTGCACATTCGATTAAAACTAGTGCTGCAATGGTGCACAGAGGAATTTATTTTGTAAAAACCTTTTGTGCTACATACAGATGTGAGCAGAAAATGTAGCGGATTAAGTATGACTGCAAAAGAGGGACTGAAAATATACAAAAGCTCGTCGTAGGCCAACTGGCTCAATACCAAATCCTTTATAGCCCATTTTCCATGAGAGCTTAAAATTACACCACTGCTAGAAAGCTTTTCCTGTTAGCTTATGTGATGCTTTTTATTTGCCTAATCCTCAAATTAAATGATGTTTGACGCAAGAAATTTTAAACCTCATGTCATCAAGCCTGTGCTCTCATGATGTCTTATTTCCCTGTGGTGTCCATGGAATAGGACAAGCAGGCTGCATGGCAGGCTACTTCAATAAAAGGAGTTGAGAAACGTCATGTAACATCACTTTACTGCATCTCTATGTAAGCTAATGACATTATGAACCCCGAGGCAATGGTGAAAGCTAATGATGGGAGGATGATGGCAACGCAATGTTGCCATAGAAGCCAATTTCCAGTGGCTTGCCAGATGTTAAAACATCTAAATGTGCATTGATCAGTGACAGGATAGCCCATAGAGATTTCTTCATTTGCCCAAAAAGAAAACAGGGTTTGAATCTGTGCCTCCTCAGTTTAACAGGAACTGAGCAAAGCATAAATGATATGATTTAAATTAATTACATATGTAAAAACATCTAGTCTCAATTAATTCAGTTAGCCTGCAACGTGATTCCATTGGCAGGGGTACATTAAATGGTGTAATTAACTGAAAATGTATTATAACACAAGCGCGCGCACACACACACACACACACACACACACACACACACACACACACACACACACAAAACACTAATTAAAAAGTGATCAGCATTATCAGACAGATGATTGTTTTGATTTAAGAACTATTGGCTTTGTTTTAATACACCACCATTTAAAGAATTCAACTTGAGATCTGGTAAATTGTTTAAAGGCATTTTCACAATCTTCTGACATTTTATAGAATACTAAAATGATTAATCAATCAACTGAAAAAACAACTGGCAAATTAATTGAATAGTTATAATACAACAATCTGTAATTAAAACAGCAACGTATTGCTTGTAAGATAAAACTACACATAAGATGATAATTAGTTTGCATAAGATAACTTGTGCAAAAGGTTTTAGAAAAGTATCACCTTAACAGGCTCTGTCTCTAATACTACAACAGGGCGTCCTGAGTCAGTTTTCTCTATTGAACTTCAGTTTAGGGTTACTTACCTCAGGCAACAGCAGCGCAGGAGTTTTTCAATGTGCTAATAAGGCCTCTGCTCAGGTTCAACTGTGATTACCAATGTCTACAAATAAAAATGATAAAGGTACACGTTGTTCTGCCCAAACAGGTGCAGCTAACAGGAGAGAAGTGTCAATCAAATACAGTCCAGAAAAGAGTTCTAATCAGGCACAATAAGTGAAAACACCTGTGTTGGTGTACCAGTGGTTGTGTCCAAAGTCCATACTACAAACTAATTATATGCAGATGTGTATTGTGTTCACTGAAAACATTTGACTTTTTCAAGTGTGCTGTTTTATTAGTCCCAAAATACAAAACAAAGTAGGAAAGAAAGAAACATTACACATTATTGAATGGTAGGAGACAGCCCCAGAAAGTAAAATATTTGAAAATGTATTTTGCTTTATCTTTGTGAAGTTCAACTAGCAGTAGCATTTTGAAGGTGCAGTTTGAAGTCCAATGCTGTATTGTGTAATTACCTGTAAGTACAATTTCAAGTGTTACTTGACTTAATAGACACATTTCTTATTGTGATGACCCCTCCACTCCACTAATGGAACACAATGCCCTATAATAAATGTTTTCTAAAATGTATACAAATATTCCTGTAAAAACTACTAAAAAAATGTTGATATACCCAAATCAGCTATAAATAAACTTATATACTCAAAAGCAGTGCAGAAACTCTTAAAAGCTTCTTAATAACAGTAACAGGAGTAATTGTGATCAGTTACAACAGTACGTTTCCATTAACATCACACTATGATTTGGTTCCTCTCACCATAAGAGAAGAGGTAGCCTGTGAGTTTTCGACAGTGGTCAGTCCCTGGCAGAACTACAGCAACCATCATGTGACATCGAGTAAAGTTTAACCAATGACTTCTTCTGATGTTTGTAGCTCAGATTCAGCAACACTGATTTGTAACAACAGTTTTAGCGCTGAAGAGATTGCTGAATCTTCCAGCTCTGTAAAGTTGGCTGGTTCAGCAGCTTGTGATCAGTGCTGAGTCACACACACATAATGTTACATTATCTAACACTTAGTATTAATTTCATTTGGTGGATCCTAACCTGCTTTGAGGAATCATGAAGATAATTTGCATGTCATCTTTAATCATCAATCAAACAACATCCACAATAACAGCCACTATGATCTTTGAAAATAATAATCAATAACAGCATCTTTATGTACACCCGACTGACTCCGGACCAGTGAGAATGACAAGAGCAGCTACACAAAAGATGACAACTTAGTGACAGGGCCTTGCCCAATAAACGGGAAACAAGCAATTAACCCAACTATCGCCCTATAATCATGAATCGACTGTGGAGCTAGTCGGTTCTTGCTTTGCTAGCAGTCGTCCCCACTTTGGCAGCAGAGGCTTTTGGAGGGAAAATAGGGAACATCTGGTAGAAGCAGACAGGGGCTGGTGCTACACGATGGGAACACAAGTGCCTGAAAGCTTCATTATGTCCCAGCTGTTGGGCTTGCTGTTGCCCTTAGCAAAAACAACCATTGCAGGATGATGTTCCTGGCAAATACGCTACAGATTTGCTGAAGCAAGACCCCCTTTTTTGGGGTGTGTTTTGCACGGAATTGTGAGCAGGAGCTGCTTTTGAATGTGTTGTGTTTTCTTCCAGGGTGAGGTGACCTGTGTGCATGAAACGGCCCAGCGTAGGGAAGGTAACAGTAACATGTAGCTCAACAATACCGGTGTGAGCAATGTGACTTTCTACAAAGAAGTTTGAAGATTTAAGTTTTGCTCACAAGGTGCCTTTCATTTTTTTCTTATGTGACATGCAACAAACATTCCCTGCTAGAAATTGAGCCAGTATAAATATAGTACATCTACATCAGTACCTTGTGCATAATATTTACTTTCCTCTGTTAAATTTAGTATAAAATGTAGAGATGGGGGAAGATCCAACATAAAGTGTCTTAGTAAGGTGTTACACCACCATGTGCTGCTAGAACAGCTTCAATCACCTTGGTATTGATTATACAAGTGTCTGAACTCTACTGGAGGGATGAACACCATTCTTCAAAAAGATATTCCCTCATTCAGTTTTTTTGATGATGGTGAAGTAGAGCACTCTTGGTCCAAAAAAAAATCTTGTTTCAATTGGGTTGAGATTTTGGTGACTGTGAAAGCCGTAGCATATGATTCGTATCATTTTCATACTCATCAAATTTTTCAGTGACCTCATGTTCTATGGATGGATGCACTTTGTCTTCCTGGAAGACACCACTCCTATCCACATAGAAATATTTCATCATAGGATAATGGTGAGCCCTCAGAACAACTTTGTATGGATTTGCAGGGACCCTTCCCTCTAAGGGGACAAGTATACTCAAACTATGCCAGAAAAATGCCCCCCACAGCATAACTGAGCCACTGGATCCCCTCACTGTAGGGGTCAACTATTCAGACCTTTAATGGTTTTTCCTTTTTTTGCTTTTTTTTATTGCTCACTACTGTAGAAAACTATTTGTTGTGTATTATACAGAGACTAGTAAATAGAGAATAGATTTTAGACACGGCCTTGAACTCAGACCAGGTGTCCAAAGTTTAAAGGTTGTGCTGTGAACCTGCCCACCTTGTTTCCCCTTTCTAACTTTTCTTATTTCCTTTTCTTGCTGTACCGGCAGCAGCAGCAGAGCACACTCTCTCAGGTTGGACAGCTTGTTCAAGTCAAATGCTATTAGTTCTGGGTCAACGCCTGGGCTTTCTCTACACCCCAACAACACCTTTTCACCAGGCATGGATTCCAACCACCATTAATCAGAGTGGTGACAGCCCATGGATGTCAGTAAATATGTTTCCCTCACTGCCACGTCTTTCCCACCACTCTCCTTTCCCACTCTTTTTATTGCTCTCGTGATTGTACTGTTTTACCTGCGCTTCAAGGTTTGATGTCGATCTGCTTCACAAACTGTTCTTGCTTTGATCTTTACTACTTTATTTTTTTATCAGAATTCAACAATAGCATTCAAATATAAGATAGACGGGTGCAAGTGCAACATTTCAGTTTTAAAGCGAGTTAAACTCTGAACATATTGACAGAAAAAAAGTGCACGAGCAGCAGAAAATTGCTTCAAGGGGCAAAATTAAACTCTTTTGCTTGCAACCAACTTGCATCTGAGCATTTCATATGCATGCTTTTTGCACTGAACATAAGTGTTGGCCAGGTGCTTATGAATGTATGAATGACGTTGAACAAATCATCTACTCGGTTGAGGCAGTGTGACAGTTTCTTCTCCTGCACGGATGGTACAGCTGACAAGGGGGATGAGTGTTGGCATGCACAGTAGCTGCTGCTGCTGCTGTGTTGTGTGAGTTTGTGTGTGGGTGTGTGTGTCTGTGACATGCAGGCAGTGGGCCAATGGCAGCCAGTTGGAGAGGTGGGTGCCCATCTCAGTTGGCATGCGGGGCCGAGTACCTGCTGCTGTCCAGAGACAGCTGTAACGTAGCCACCCATGGATGTAAAATCAGGTTGGTGGCTGCTGAATGCTGATAATGCTGCAATCTGCGCTTTTTTCCCTGCCTGGCAGACGGAGCAACCAATGACAGGCATTCCTCATGAAAATAAACTGGAGCCAGAGAAGTAAACAGAGAGCAAGAAAGAGCAGGAAGAGTGTGGAGACGTGACAAAGAAGGAGGGAGAGGAAGAGACAAAGAAAGACAATGAAATTACAAGAAAGAGAGAACAAATGGTGACCTTTGCATAGATGAATTTGTTTTCCGACAAAATGTTCTCGCTGTCAACACCTGCTCCACAATGACCTTCACGTGGAGTCAGAGCTGACGGCCCTTATCTGTTCATCTTTGTGCTCACTTATCAACACCAAGTCGCGTCAATTGAACAGACAACATGAGCCATGTTTCTGCTACTTCTGTCGATGCACGGAGCCCTTTCTCTCCGCAGCATTCAGTCATGTTCATTTAATCACTATTAGCCGTAATCATGTGGGCTCAAACAGGCCCGCACTAACACGATCATTCTTCAATCAATTTATATATTGGAGATGCTGCAGAAGGCTGTTCATTTGTCTTTGGTCCAAGTTTCCCTGTATTATGAAAATTTGCTCTTTGATACTTTCATGCTAAGATGAGTGAAATATTTGTGCTGTTATTGAATCTTCATGTTTATATTATGTGTTATTTTCCATCTCAGATCAAATGATGTAATTTGATCTCATGTAAAGCCTCTGTGTTTGCAAGACAGACCAGCTGACGATGCGACAGATCCGTTTAAGAATTCTTAAAAACTCAAACTAACTTAATATGTTTTATAGGGAGCGTGATAACATAAGTAGACATGGTCTGAATAATTATACTGTCTGATGTTTATGTGTGTATTATATGTGTTGTTTGTATATGTATCTGAACATTGGTTAAATATCTTTAACTGTCCTTTTTTGTCACTTTGAAGAAACCAATACTATATTACAAACAGATCTTCATTTAAGTATTCAGTATTCGTGAATCTTCTCTGAAAAAAGACAAACTATGTAAAATTCATATACTCATGCATTGGGCATACATTAGAAGTGGCCTAGTTCTCTGAGATGCTGACCAATAGTTCAGCTGGGAACCTTTGATGGTGGTTTGTGCCTATGTGTGGAAATATTGACCTTACAACTGATATTTAAAATCCACACTCTTACAGTTTAGAATATAATAGACTTACGGTGTCCCTGAAAGCTCAACACGCTCTAAAATGAGTAAACAAATATAAAAAGACAAAACACAAGCAAGTGAAGAAGACATCATCATAGAGATTACTGGTGTATTTCTTTATTATTGCTTTTATTGGACAGTCTACAGTGAAGTGACAGGCAGGAAACAAGGGGAGAGAGATGGATATGACAGCACAAGTGTGTGGCTGGAACCGAAACAGGTACATGGCGGATATGCAGCATGTGCTGTAACCATTTGGCCACCACAGTGCTCCTAAATACTTTGCATCTGTTTTCAAATTGACAGAGATGTTCTCTTCATTTGCTTGTGTTTTGTCTTTTTTAGCAGCGTGTTGAGCTTTCTGGGCCACCATACTTTCCCCCTCATTTAATCTCACTATCTAATACAGATAACAATGCTTGATTAAATGCTTTAAGCAGATGGAAGTTTGAAGCCATTACAACATTCAACTTGGTGTCCTTGCTGTTTATGGAGCTCACTTTGTATCAGGACCTATCAGTGATCCCTGCTGCCAGCAGATGGCAGTGTTGAGCTGAAACAGATCATCATCATCCTACACACTTTATCATCAGGCCCGCTGGGTGATAAAACCAACTCAGTGTCAAGAGTGCATACAGCCCAAACTAACAATGAAGATAATTCAAATTAGACCAAGAATCAGTTGAATGAAATACACTGTGTATGGAAGCATTTATTTCACATTTGAAAGTATTAAAGACAAAAAAAAAGACCATTTCATTTTGTGACATTAAGAGTATGTCCACATTTAATGCCAGTATGGCTCCATCCAGATGATAATGTGAGAGGTTATGAGTCTTAACCTGAATACACCAACCGTCTACTGGTTATCTATTTAAAAGGGCTTGTGTCTGCTTCTTGTCTGTGTGGAATAAATCATAGGAGACCAAAATGTATAAATGATTCAGTGCCCCTCACTCAGACAGGACCACTCCCCAGTTTCTCTGTCTGCTATCTAACAGCACGTAGGCCTATATAGTGTGAGTGGGATTTACTGAAAAAACTAACACTGAAGATGATATTTTATGGACAGACTTCATCCAGCCTCTCGCACTTTGACTTAAAACGTTAATACCTCAAGTGCTGACCTCCCAAAGGGAAATATTTAGTATATAAAACTGTAATTTTGTGTTAAGTATGTGTGCAAAAAGCTTCAGTAACTTATATACCTGCCCTATACCGTCAGATTACGTCATAGTGTTTTCTTGTAAGAGCACATAACATCCACATATTTTAGATCAAGAATGGACAAGCTTGCTTGAAACACATTGAAACAAATGCTTATGAATGCTTTTTTCTGAAATGTCATATATCCTCAGGTGATTACAGTATGAGTCCGCCTCCTATCTATTTTTACACATGTGCATCCTTCAAGCACATGTGCACATCCTGACATTCAACAGCCTCAATCAATGATTCATATTTGCCCCGTCTTTGTCTCTCCAGGAAACCAGAGTTAATTACTAAATGCTCGTATTGTCTGGAAAGAAGCGCAGACAGAAGTCGACTCTGACAAAAGGCGACTGTGGTGGAGATTTAATGTAAAGTTGCTGCTTCGGCTTTTGATGTCATCACACAATGGAGGCACTCAAGAGTCCAGCAACTGTCTTGTGTAGACTGTGCTAAAATGTGAGATGAAGACTCTTCCTAGTCCATTAACTGCCTTTTAAAATGCATTCAGATTTCACATATATTAAAGAGTGAACTAGCAGAAAAACTCCACTTGGCTCAGGTTCTGCCTGACCCCTCACTTCAACAATTGATTTTCTCATGCACCCGAACTATTTGTCACCACAGTGAAGTGGTTTCTGAAGTGCCTGACAAGTTGAACCTTAAGGGCATCAGAACAAAGCCTGCCTTCATATTCAAACCCCTGCTGTGCCTCTGTGACAGCAGAGATGGTTATGGTCTGCATTAGCTTGTAACGTAGCAATAAGTGGAGAAACAACAGCGTCTGCTTTGGGCCTGTAATTACTGTTTCTGTCTGCTTCTAAAGGACAGCCACAGACTAGGAAATCCCCAAACAACAGACGGAAACAGAGGACTAAAACCTGAGAAGTCTCCAGACAGAGCATGTAAGAAGTGCATCTAAGTATATTTCATGCAACCAAAACTTGGCAAGCTATAAAATGAAGTTAGTACTTTGTAATTGTGATTTCTAATGTTGTTATTCTATAACTTTGATGTACAACAGAGCAGTAACTGAAATAAAATATGTAGTTTGAAATGTATCATTATACCCAGCATCAGTTTCCCTCTTACTTGGCATGGCAGCCCCAGTATCACTTTTTTATTATTATTATTTTATTCATACACCAACAATAATAAACAAAAATATAAAGCATCACATCAACTTTTTATAGGCAAAGAAAAATAAAGGATATAATTTTATACATGACATCTAAAGAGACCAATTTGGAGCACAAAAGCATAAATCACAACTAATAATGATTACAGTGAACAATTTAAACAAGGGGGGAGAAAAAAATACACACAAGCACTATTACTTGAAGAGTGTATAAAAATTTGCTTGCAAAATATTCCCTATTGGGTAACACTAGAAGCTCTACACAGAGCTGTGTTGTCTCAGATTGATAGATGCTACGGTCTCTGAAACAATCCAACATCATAGTTTGACGGTTTAAAAGTCATCATCATTTGAATCATCAAAACCTGCCAGTTTAAGAGTGAAATTTACATGGCTTTGCAGTTCTCATGAGTCCCAACAATGTTAAATATTAGCACCACTGGACTGGCATTAACATCAAACACAGGGTTAATGTAAATAAGTACTGTGAAAGGATTCAAATGTTGTTCATGTTCACCCACTGTGTCATTGTCTAGTGTTTTTGAGCCAGAAGGAAATCGGACCACCTCCACCACAGCAGGTGACTGAAAGGAAACGGGACCAAAGCTAAGACTCTGCTTCTCTATTTCTGCAATAGCTCTTCCCCAATTTAAACACACCTTATTTTTTTTACTTTTCCTGCTGGCAAAACCATCAACATTATAAAGGTTAATGGTCACATAATAACACATGTATAAACTACATGTACATTAACCTAAAAACATAGGGACATGAGATTCTGAGGAGCTACTGTTATTTACAGGCCTCTATCTATCTAAACATTTCCCTTTGTAAGAAGCTGTGCTTTGTACTGAAACTGCCTCGTCTTCACAGGTAGAAAAATACAAGGTTGTTAATCCACAAACCTGCCAGCAGTATTTCTGTCTTGTCATGCAAAAACACTTGGCGCAACAAAATAAATCAAAAAACATTATCACCTTATTTTCCTACAAAAATAATTGGTAGCAAAATACACTTTAAAGTCTCAAGAGTCATGCATCTGTCCTTTTCACTGGATTCTGTACATAATTCAGTTGTGTGTTTTTTTTTTACAGTCCTGAGTGTGCAAAAAAGTCGATATCACTGATGGCTGAAAAAAGACCAATGTTATGGGCTGCTGAGAGAGAAAATTAAAATAGCACGGGTATTTTCCTGCTCTCTTTCCACTTCAAAGCCTTCGGTAGAGTGCTCATATCAGACACAAGTATACTAACTTCTGTACGTTGTGTCCTCAGTTTGTTATTTTGTGGAAATGTGCAGAATAGCGTGAGATGTGTATATGCTACCTGTTACACAACACATTGTTGACAAAAGTATTTTGCAATTTGGCAAAGCTTTCCGGTACATGTGCAGGATAAGATTTTATTCTGAGTAGCAGACTAACTGTGGTTGAATTTACTTTTTCAACATCACTAGAATATTACTTAACAAAAGTGCATTTGATGTATGCCGCTGTCTTTAAGTACTAATATATGACTTTTAATATTTGTAACTCCTTTCTGCTCTACTCTGACGCATCAGACGGCTCGTCAGTGAGTTGAATCTACTGTCTAAACACAGTGTCAGACAGGCAGGACATCTGGACTGATTACAACAAGACGGAGCACATCTAAAAAGGGGGAATGACCACCGATCATTTTAGTAATTATACAAAAAGCTGACAAGCTGTAAAACATATGATAACTGGAAGAGACTCAGCTGCTGTTAACTCTGCTCTGTGCACAGTTTACAGCTCTCAGATGGGGCGAAAGTTTAATTTGAAGACTAACTGACTCCTTTCTTTATAATTTGTTTCCCTCTAAAAGACAACATGCAGTAAAACACCATGTTGTAACAAAGGTGGTGTAAGATTACAGTATGAAACCCTAAACCAGTATTTTTAACTAGGCTTACAGTATATTCCTTCACACAGTGTTTACAAAGGCTGGTTGAACATTTTTCATGAAATTATGTTTTCAATCCATTTCATTGGGTCACATTTGTAAATGTCTTCATAAACCATCAAATGCCCAAATACAGAAACAAAGTCAAGTGAAATGCATTTAACATGATCTTACACGTTTTACAAAATTGTTATTAATGCTTAAAAAATTAAATTCATTTTTTAAAAATGTAATTGCTCACTTGAACGTGTACAAAAAACATGAAAATGATGAAAAATGGGTTTTCTTTTTAACAAAATAATGAAGAAAATAACAATCTCTTAATTGAAAAAAACTCTCCTCTCGTTGCTACAGCCGTTCTGGCACTTACTGTGGTTGCCAAACATATCAAAGATAAAAATTTCCATCAAAATAATTATGGACAAAAAGTGGAGATCATACTAACATGGTACTGCATTAATGCACTTGTCCCCTTTTGCCACAAACAACATGTATATAAAAAGTGCTACTGACAGCTGGTGGGGAAGAAGGACAAAGTAATAGTTTAATGATCGGCTGAAAGAGGGGGGGGGCTCATCATCTTTCTGTACTTGTGTAACCGTTGTTGTCTGCGTGCAGTCTGTGTTTTTAGTCACTGACAGAAGATGTGGTGTACAGGATGTGGGTGGATGAAGGGTTTCCCTAGGAGACGCTGGAGCAGCGGATGCTGGGGGAGCCCATTTGTGTGAGCACCTTGTCGAGCCACTGCAGGGGGCCGTTCAGGTGCAGCTCGATCCAGCAGGGGGTGCTGGTCACCGTCTGTCGCCTGGGAGAGACACAAGGAGAGCAGAAACAGATGTGAAGAACTCAGACGGGGTAGTTAGGAGCAGGATTTGTGTGAATAAACGTACAAAGTTTAGCTCTACTTTTACTTCAGGTCTCCTGTAAGGCACAGGCAGACATCTGGCCTCAAACTACCAAACTACCAGACTACAGGAGTGCAGGTTTATGTGAGTTTTAATGCTAATGTTTCATCTCAAATAAACCTCAATGGTAAAAGACAATCAATGTGATTCTTTCACTTTCCTATACTGCAAATGAAATTTGGAAGTTTCATAAAACTGTGTTCACTCCATAAACCTTTAAAAAGCTTAGGTTGTACAAAGTTACTCTTCTCAAGAAATATGTTTTAGCTGTTGAAAAAGAAAAACCTGAGAAGATAAGTATACATTCTTTCTCCAGACATTGTGATCTCCATATCCTTTGGCTCTTCCCTGATTCCCTGCAGCTTTTATATGAAAACCTGCATTGCTTTTCCCACAGAGAGTAGAGGAGAGGAGAGGCGAAAGTGTTTCACAAGATATGTTCGGAGGTGGGTGGAGTTAAGTGACAGCTCTTGTGCCTGAAGTGCCCAATGAAAGACCGACATCAGCTGCAGAAAACAGCACAGACTGTAATCCAAAATGCAGCCTGTATGCTCTCAAGGGAAGGGTCAGATTTCCAAAAAAGCCTCACCAAATGATAACCAACTGTCATTTTTTTCCTTTTTTCTCTGCTGCTGGTCGACTGTCCTCAGTGTTTAACTGTTTTCTTAACCAATCACATTCAGCAATAATGTAGTCAGCCAGAGAGTTGTGTGGATGGGCACAGCAGATGAACCAAAGCTTGTACTGCTGCAACTTGAATGAGATACTTTAAGTAGAAAAAAGCAAGAACTAATACCACAAACCCTCCGTCGATGCCAGCAACAACAGCAGGCAGGATGCAGCCTGTGTGTTATCTAACATTGTTATCAGGTCTGATTTATGATTTGGCAAACCAGACGAACTGAGACAGTTACATGATTTTGCCTCTGGATTACAATGATAGTAAACCTCTATCTGAGTCTATCTGAGGTGCAACAATTATATTTTATTTTATTATTGTTTTTCAAGATCATTCCTTCACCTTTACATTTGTTTATGTGCATTTTGATGTCTATTTTTCAGTAAGTTTAAAAAGAGGAGCTCATGGGACAAAAGATTTTAAAACCACACCTACCCAAAAGTCAGCTTGGGAAAAGAAAGAGAGAGTGAGGTATGGGTGGAGAAGAAGGAGGGCACGGCTGGTCCAGTAACCTGAATCCTGTTTTTAAGTGTCTCCACATGTCAGCGTTCGGTCTGAACAGGACTGGTGAGCAGCTGCTCGCAGCACAAAGGTTTCTCCCTTGTGGAAACCTCCTGTGTAAAGCCAACTTTTAGCCAATCACTGACTGCCCTTTTTTATTCCGTCTCCTCCTTTCTTACTATCAGTGAGTCAGACTGTGTGGAAAACAGGGAGGGAATGGAAGAGGGAAAGTCTGACATCTCTTTTTGACACAGCACATGTGTGTTTGTTTAAAAATAGTCTGGCGTGCCAACTGGGGCCTGTTTCTATTGATGAGGGTTTGGCTACGTCATACACCGGATTCACCAGAGTGTGAGCAGATGCCTGGAAGCAGGGGCGGCTGAATTGCGGGACATGATTCACACTGTGTTTGTTTGCATTGTCTGCATTTACATAGGACGTTTACTAAAGACCTGATCTTGGCACAACAGAGCTGATAATGTTGCTGACAAGTTGGTTGTGCGATTTGTCACCAGTTAAACAGTTTAGCTGTGTTGTGGTTGAGTTTACTGTTTAGAAACTAAATGAGCTGCTAATTGATGAGAGCAAGTTACCTGTACTCGGCTCCCCAGCCCTTGACGAAGCTCATGCGGATGGTGCACATCCTGGTGAGTTGGTACACAGCTTCAAACCCTTGGTTGACTGACTGGGCCAGAAGGGCAGCAAACTCCTGGTTGTTGAAGATCTTTAAGTTGCAGCCTGGAGGGAAGAAATGAGCAACATAACATTAGACAACCAAGACCGAACCAAAAGTCAGGTCACACTCGACTTGGTCTCAGAGGGCCACACTGTGAAAACGGCCAATTCTCCCCAACAGCTGTATGGGGAGATGTGGCCTGCGCTGTTCACAGCTGCAAAAATACAGAAAAAATCTTTTCTGAATCATCAATTTAAAACAATTAACTTTACTTTTTGTTTTACTTTAATTGGCTAGCTTTAAGTGGCTAGCTTTCCAATCTTAACTCGTTTTGCCACAGACACAGAAGCACTCTCACTGGCGAATTTGTGTTTGTCACCCCACTTTCTCCTGAAGTACATTCGAGCCACAGAGAATACACTCATCTGTAAATGTAAGCGATAACACAACTTCATACTTTTCCTATAAACATGTGGGAAACGTCAGTTTGTTATTGTTCATGTTTACCTCAGTCTTTCTGGTAAATTGACTGCATTTAATCTCTGCACACATGTTGTGTCTTGCTCAAAACTTTTTGACATGTGGACAGGAGGGGCTGTGATCGAACCGCCAACTCTGTGATTTCTTGGCAATTGGCTCAACCTCCTGAGCCACAGCTGCTCACATTACTCACTATTTCCAGTTTTTCCCTTTCAAATTTTCTTTTTACTAACCTCCCTTGCTCCCAACTGTATTTCTCCCCCCTTTTTCTCTCTTCATTCAATTATCTCTCTCCACATTTCTGTATTTCTCTGTCCCCAAACTTTCTCTCTCTGTCTGCTGGACACACACCTGGAGGGATCTTGCAGACGGTGGCGGGGTGCCAGCCGTAGCGCTGGTTACAATTGGGGCTCTGGACAAAGATAGCGCTGTCACTGAGACACTCGGCGAACACTTCTCCTCCGATGTAGTAGAGTCGCACACCGCGGCCTTGAAGAAAGCAAAGACAGAACAACAAACTCCTCAGATAAAACTCACACTGCATTAGAGAAGTGAGCGGTAATTGCAAATGTAGAATGATATTTTTTAGGAGTGGTAAGTGAAATGCAAGTGTGATTGTGAGTAGGTATAGATAAATTGTGAGATTATGAAAGAATCATTATCTCGACTGAGGCAACCCCTACCGATGTGTCTGCGTGTTAACTCCACAGCTGCGTTGCGGTTGACGTTGGACAACAAGCCCAGGCAGAAACGCTCTGAGTTGGAGGGATCTGTGAAGCCGTCCACTGTCAGCGAGGGCTGTGAGGCGTGGAAGGTCTCTCCTACCCGCTGGTTCAACTCGTAGTAGGAAATAGAGCACCAAAAAGCCGGCTCGCAATATGTCACTGGCTGAAGGTCTGATACAGAGACGGAGAAAGACAAGAGTTTGCTCGCATCAAATCAAAATGGAAATTAGATGGAGACTGGAGAGCTAACAGGGTAGACTAAACTGTACAGATCAATAAAAATGTATTGAGGAGTTAAAGGTCTAGAGGGAGGAAATGAACAAGTAACAGGAGTCAGGAGTCAAGATTAGCAGAATACGAAGCAGAGAAACAGAGGCAAGATAGAATAAAGATGACAGAAAATGATGACAGGAATGAAGGCCATCAGTGGTGTGGAAGAGGGAAAATGGATGGACGTGGGGAGAGAAGGTGTACGGGTGGACATAGGGAGGAAGAAAACACTACCAAACCAAAGAAAACATTAGATTGAGCTTGCGTCACAAAATGTCAAACCCATACGCTGCTTCCCAGAAGCTTTAACGAGACAAAATGTGGAAACTCAACCCTCACTGGTGGAACACTGGAGCCAAAATGGTCAAATTACAGGCTTATCCATGATAGTTTTCAGTAACTTCATCTGGTTCTGGTAATTTGCTATTTTTCCCCTTCAACATGGCGACTCTCTAACAACTTCAATATTTTGTCCTTGGCTTTGAAGTACAGAACGGAGTTGGACGGCATTGCCAAATTAAACTGCTGTGATTTTGTTATTTCACCAGTAGCTTGCCGGCCAAGACCCCTGGCGTTTTTCCGTCCTGATAGAATAAACATAGGATATTGTCATTGATGTTAGTGTGGGCTGAATGGTGTCTTGGCCTGTTTAACAGCTCACACGGCGAAGGGAAGACAAAGGCTTCTTTCATCACCTGGTTTCCTCTTACAAAAATGGAGTTAAATCAAACAGAGAATTCCCACTGGGGAAATGCACTATGGAAACATTTGTCTACAAGCAAAGGCAGTCAGACAGAAAAGTACACAAACACACACTTAAGCACACATGCACAGACACACAGTCTTTACCTAAGTTGCTGTGTGTGGGTGAAACAGGGTTCGGCGACAGGTTTGGGGAGCCTGTGTCCATGCTATGGGTCATCTGGTGATCGCTGGTCTCTCCATCCTCACTGAGGTAGCCTGGTGGTGGCGTTTCTGAGACACACAGACAAAAAAAATCATATTTATAGCAATGTTTCCTGAGATAGATATCTGTAGTTGAAATCAGCGTTATAAGAATAGTAAAGACTTATTCATAAAGCCCTTCCGAAAATAGGAAATTCAAGATCAACAAAATATAATTTACAAAACAAAAGTAATATCAACAAAAAAATTAGTATCAGTTATGAAAAGGGAGGAAATATCTTTAGTCTTTTGAATTTTTTAAAATGTTAATTAAACAGGATATTCTCGTAGTAGCTCCCTCTCTACAAATTTGAAATTAACGCTACAAAAGGCTCATGAACAGAGGGGCAGTGTAGCTCATTGTTGTTTTTTTCTTTTACCAAAGACCATTTAAGCACTTTCACACCTCTTCAACAATAAACTCTCAGAGAGGGGAAGTTTAAAGGCGTTGTCTTGTGTCCAGGAGCTAAAGATGAGTGATTAACTGACTAACCACAGCAGACAACAATGTGGATCATAACCTTCCCCATGACAGGTATGATGTTAACAGCATGACAAATGCAGGTAATGAGGATAATCAGACTATAAAATAATCCCTTTAAGATCAGGCCTGTGTTGCAGGTGCAGGTGGGTCCTTGTTGTAGAGACTGAGTGTGAGTGGTGTTAGAAAGCATGCTGGTACCTGGTATGTAGTTGCTCTGGGGCTCAATGCCAGCAGGGAAGTTGGTGTTTTCTGGGATTGAGTGGCTGTAGTCATCCAGAGGCGGGAACTCACTGGGGATTTCTGTGTGTCTGGGCACCAGCACTGGAGGGAGTACTGTATGATGGACACACAAACAGCGCAGTAGTTAGTAAAAATGATGCTTTGAAACAATTAAATAACAGCAGAGAATTCAAATAGTGGATGAAAGGTTCTAGATAAAAACAAGTCTATAAAGACTGTCTTGAAATAGTGGCAGCTCATTTCATAGTTTGGGGCCCTAACAGGGATCTGTGCAAGATCTGTATAAACAATAAAATTTTATCCTTTAAATTCTTGGAAAAAGTTGTCTTAAAAAAAAAAAAAAAGTAAGAACCATAAAAACTGTCTAGAGAGACGATAAGCCCACTCCATAATATCATACCTGGCGTCTCCACCCTCTGGTAGTGGTAGGGGTTGACGCACACCTCGTCCTTCTTCGTGTGGAAGGCGTACTCGCACAGCTCGACCGCCCGCAGCTCATGGTGGGACTGCAGGTCGGGCCAGCGCCATAGACGACAGTAAATAACGTGGGGCAGACCTTTTCTGTGGGAAACCTGCAGACGGCCATCCAGAGACCTGAAGATGGGAAGAAATCAGAGAACTTTGTCAGTAAACTGTGAACTTCAGTTGTAAATGCACTGTTTTTGAGCATTTCATTTTAGAGAAATTAAATTCATTTTATTTTTAAGATTTTTTCAACTGTTGTCTTTATATTCTGTCCTCCAAAACATATCAAACACTTGAGATTCGGTTGTGTGTATTATTGTTAAGTCGACGCTCCTGTGCAGGGTCCCAGCTGTGTGCGCGCGCTGGTTATGAGGTGATGTCTAATAATAAACCGGCAGCAATGAGATTACAGTATGGGAAACAGGAATTTCATTGTGTTTTATAACATCTGCACTCATCTGGTATACAATACTGCTGGCAGGATGATGATGTAGGCTGCCAGATACTAATGAGTGCTAGTTTGATGCTGCAGATTGACATAATGGGGTGGTAGCCTATAATCTCTGCGCACAATGACCCATGAAAAATGGGTAAAAAAAACATGCTCATCATCTTATGCAAAAGGCAACGACCACATATGCCCCCTCTATCTCTCTCTCCGTCTAGCCCACTCACTCTCACACACAAATACAGAGTAAGGGTCAAAGGCTTAAGTTAAAGCCCTTCAGAAGGACAAATGTCAGCCCCCCAATAAAAACAAGGCTGTGTACTGTGCGATGCCTGAAAGCTCAGCGGTGCCCCATCTGGGTCAACCATTGTACAGCCTACAAGTGAAGAATGGTGTTTTAATTTTTCATGGCAAAAGCTTTCATTCACTGCTTCTGTACTTTAAAAGGGGCCGGGGTGAGAGTGTGTGTGAGTGTGTTGGGGGGGAAGGGTGTCTAGAAATCGTGAAACGGTGTCTGAGTACTTTATGTGCAGGCAAGCGTACAGAAGCGAACAGTTCAAGACGCATGCTATCACTGGATGAAAGGCGGTGAAGTTCATGATCTAAAAAACACATCTTTAAAAACCTGCAAGTGAGACCTGGTGAGATTGTGTCACTTCAGGGTCGATGCCAAGACAACTCACACTTATTCATGAATCTGCATCAAAGTAATAATCTGCCTTCAAGCCTCGTATGATAAGATTCCCCTTTACAGGCGTCCAAAGGCTGAAAAGCTAAAATTGAGCTGCCAAAACAGCTCGCCAGAGGATCTAAATCTCTTCTAAAAATTTACTTTTTATAGATGTGCTTTTATGTGATATTGTCTTTTATCTTTATGCACTCCTGGTTTTGATTTCCCTGTTGATGTGCTTTTGTGTTCCTTTACCTCATTCCTGTGGGCATCACTGTATTCACTTTAATTCTAAAATGCATTCATTGTTTATAAGCTTTTGTTGTGTTTAAATTATAAAGGTCCAATGTTAAGCAATAAAAAAAAGACTTATATTAATACAATTATTATTATTATTATTATTATTACTATTATTAATAAAGATGACCACAGTTTGTAAAAAAAAGCAGCAATTTCTAATCTTTTTACACCTTATTGGTTCAGTAGTCAATAACAGAGAACTGAAAGTTGATATCGCAGCAGTTGTTAACCATAAAAACCCCAAACTGGTAAATTTATTGTAGTATTACGTCACATATAAAGTTTTTAAGCAGAAATGGCATCTTGAGTATTATACTATCTGTATTAAGCCTTGTCCTCAGCGACAGTGAATGTAACACATTCAGGCAGAGTGAGCAACAACACACTCACACTGGTTATCACTACTGACACATCAAAAGGGGAAGTGAGCAAACATGGCAATAATTATAACCTATTATATCATGACTAAGAATATAAAAATAAATGGTGTCCTTGTTGTAATACGGCAGGTGATTGCTCAAGGTATCTGATCAAAGAGCACCTGAGGACAAACAGAGTTGATCTTATTCTCCAAAGTGGACAAACTAGATAGAAATCACGTATAAAACTGTGTTGTAAAAGCTTTCAATCTTCGTTTTTTGTGGTTACAGCAGTTTTAATTCTGTTACGTGTCTTTTCGGTTGTGTTTGCGAGGGTCTACTTGAGTCACAGTTCCTCTTTGATGTTGCAGTTTTCATGTGTTTGGCGTATATTTCATACCTTGACTGACGCACGAGCAATTCAGGCCTCATTGAGTCTAAGCTGCTTTAAAAAGTCACTAAAAATGTTGTTACCTTAAATATTAAACCTAATTGCACAATTTGAAACCTTTACATACATGAGATGGCCAAAATAAAGTTAAAAAAACAGAACATAAAGACAGTTATTAGTTTTGAAATACTACATTAGTTTCAAAAGCAGCTAAAAAAAAGTGAACCGTGATAAAACGTCCAAAACTCATGATCAGGGAAACACATGAAAAGTGTATCTGCAAAGAGGAACAGTGATCACATGTAGACACTCACGCTCAATGTGCAATCAAAAATATCCTCAAAAATGGCACATTATAAGTTTTAGAGGGAAAATTTTGTTTAGAGCTATTGCAGCTTTAGTATAGAGTTTTCATTCACTCTTAAGGAGCTGAGAAAGTTAAAAAAAAAAAAAACAACAACAACAACAAGTCTTTTGAGTGTCCTGTAGATGTGTTAAATGGTCAGACGGGACTGATCTGATGTCAGTGGTATGTGTTTAATGTCCCTGCAGAGTGGGTGTTTGGTGGGGCTAGACTCTGCGTGGGCTGACACAGACATACACAAACTGCAGTGACATTACTGGCTATTTGGCGTCCCAGTTTGTGCCCTTTTCTTGGTAAAGCCCCTTCCAGTCAGTATTTATGAAGAGAAGGGTAGTGGTGAAGTTACGGTTAGAGTCGCACTAATAATACTACCAACGCTTTTTTTCTGGGTCGCGGTGACCAACACGACCAATCCTCAGGCAGACGGTAATCATGAAAACTCAAAGTGCGACTAAAGCCAAGCCACAGTATATTCCCCACTTGACCAGTATGACTGATGTTCAAGGTAACTCAGACAAAAACAATGGCTCATAAATTTCCAACCTTCGAGCTGAGCCTCAGACTTCACATTTATTTCTGTTATAGGAATTCCTAAAAATGTATTTTTGTATGTTATAATTGTTATTACTGGCTAACTACTGCTAACTTGTCCTGTATCCTGTGCCTGTTGCCATACAGTCAGCTCTGTGTGGGTTTTTATGGCATTTCTATATTGCACTTTTTAATGTTCACTACTGTGCAATATCAGTATTCCAGGTGTACTACTACTTTCAGTTCAACTGTGCAATATATGTTGTTTTTTTGATATGGTATATTATCACCATATAAGACCAATATTACTTTTGCACATGTTACTATTATTTTACTATATTTTTTACTACTATTGTTTTTATTGCCCTTGTATTTACTTATTATTTATTGTTCTTTATTCTTTTTTTATTGACACTCTTCTATTTTTACTGTCCACTTTGCTGCTGCCATTATGTAAATTTCCCCACTGTGGGACTAATAAAGGAATACCTTATCTCTTACCTTATCTTAACAATATGGTACGATCTTCTAGTTGCGTCTTATAATTTTGAACGGCCTATATGTTAGGTGTTACGATGTTACCTTTCTTCTAAACTGTAGCTGCATATTTCAACATTTAATCAACATTAATATTGTGTTTATCATAAGCATATCCTATTGCTTATTGTTGCACTGCATGTCTGCATACTAGGGATGTCCCGATCCAGCTTTTTGCACTTCCGATCCGATACCGATATTGTAGCTTTTAGCATAGGCCGATACCGATACCGGCCGATCCAAGCATGTATTAAAGATTAAAGATATTTACTTATTTTGTTGTTATACTCATGTTGAAAAGGGTTTTACTCTTAAGAAATACTAGCCAACTTAATTAGGTTAGTTTGAATAATCCACAATGGTTGGTAATTAGAAGCTGACCTGTTTATTCTTAACAGGGTTAAATAAACACAAAATAGACAAAATAATAAATAGTCAATTAACCACACAAACTGAATTGGCATCAGTGCTCTGCTCTTGAACAACAAGAGTGTAAACCAAGGCTTAAAAAGCCATCAGTGCAAACAATATTGTAAACTGTATTAAAAAAGCAAAACACACAAAAAAGCTGAGTAGAAAATAAATAGTGGGATGCTGGACAGGTCGCTAGGTGTGCTGAAAAACGCGGACCGGATTTGGAGGGGAAAGCTGAAAAAAACTGGAATGGATTACCTACAACGGTGCGCTGGAAAACACGGACCGAGTTTTGAAAACAAACTGGATCGGGAGTCCGGATCGGGATTTTCCTGTGCAGGCCGATCCGATATTGATATGCATTTTTTTGCTAATATCGGCGGCCGATCCGATCCAAATATCGGATCGGGACATCCCTACTGCTTACATCAATAATCATTATTGTGCCAGCTGTGTTTTGTTGCCTTGTCTTGCTTGCATGGCTATATGTACCAAATAGTGGATATTGTTGCTCTATTATTGTACCATTATGTTGTTGTTTCCTATTGCTCTGCATGGCTTGTGCACTGTTGAAAATCAGTTAGCGGCTAAATTTGCCACATTTACAGCAATGTTTATTCATGTGTGTCCTTAAAAATAAATGAACTAAATCTTTGGTGTGAGCTCATTTTATGTATGACTTGTGATGCTGAGTGTGTTTGGTGAGGTTTTTTTGTAGTTTGCACTTGGGCTTAAAGGTCACCTGTAATGTTTTCTGGAAAATAAACAAAAAGTTGTGTTTACATTCAGCATTTCTTACCAAAACACACTGTGTGTATCCTTGAGGTCTAGCAAACATGTTGAGTGTGTTTCCTTTCTTAAAACATTTAGAAAAGATGACCAACAAAACTTTTTTAATTGTGAATTGTTTATATCATGTTTACTAGCCTCTGTAAGCACGTTTCTTCAACTGTTGATCAGTGGGATAAAGTGAAATCGGCAGCAGGAATGTGCATCACGTGGCCCGTGCACTCTCACGCATGCTTGATACGTGCAATATGTGCTACCAGTGATCAGAAACTCAGGTTATCTCCACAGATACGGGATAAATGGTGCAGTATGCTCAGTGTTCACAGGCCAATGCACGTTTACTCTCTTATATTGCAGTTTGATTTAATTTCTTCAGAAAACAAGAACGCAAAACAAACAGCAACAGACAAAACAATGTGAAGCTGACAGGTCCAGACACGCACTATACCCTTCTCCATCTGAATGATTCACTTTATTGAAGAGATTTATGACGGCACGTTCAATGAGACTTTGATGAGAAACACCTCCGGGACAGTAAAAAACACTCCTGCTCCGCTGTCGAGCCTCAGCCTGTTGTTTAAAAGACGAGCCAGTAGCGCTGTCTAAACAGCTCCTCACCTCAAACCCTGCAAAACACTTTTAAATGATTTGGAGCACAGAGCGCTTCAGCTATGTGGCGAAAGGGGGGGGGGGGACTATG
Organism: Scomber scombrus; assembly: GCF_963691925.1. Taxonomy (NCBI): domain Eukaryota; kingdom Metazoa; phylum Chordata; class Actinopteri; order Scombriformes; family Scombridae; genus Scomber; species Scomber scombrus. The sequence continues at coordinate 28,213,745 of NC_084970.1, read as the reverse complement.
ACCCCAAATTCCCTGCTGAGCTCCTGTGTCTGTGTTTGTGTGTGTCAGCCCCAGACTGAAGATTTGAAGGACATGGGTTGGATCTGACGGCTTCCAAGAATCCAGACCAGCAGTTTTCAACCTTCAGCTCCTACCTACAGCAACAGAGACTGGCCTATACAACTCACCACAGACTTTAAGTCCCAACTCACGTTGACAAATATAGATACTGATGACGCAGGAATACCTTCATTTTGTTTATGTTTACTGACAAATTTAATTGTAAAAAGGGCATACTGTTCTGCCTCAAATCCATAAAAATTAACTGAAGACTGATTAAAGGAGGGGGCTGATTTCAGCATGTTTCACTAGATAAATAAATATAATACTTTAAATGTATCCAGTAGTAGTAGCGTAGTATGTGTGATCAGGGCTGCAGCTGATTATTTGATTTGCCTGTAAAATGTTAGTAAATTGTCAGTTTGATCAGAGTTCACTTAAAATCCAGGGTGACATCTTCAAATGTCTTTATTTGTCTGACCAACTGTCCAAAAACTCAGAGATATTCAATTTACAGTTGTTGAAAACAGAGAATGGCAGCAAATTCTCACAGGAGCCGCATGATCAATCAAAAGATGTGCTTTTGGTCTCTGAACATGACGATCATAATCAAAAAAGGAGTATGAGGTCTGTAAATAATGATTACTCTAGTTAGGCTATCAGTTTATGTTCAGATTATGGTCCTAAATGAACCAGTCAATAAATAATTTGGTCTATAAAATGTCAGAAAATGGAGTAATTTATGAAAACATGAAAAGTTTCTGAAACTCATGGCGATGACATAGTTGGTACTGGAAGATCTTTAATTTACTATCACATAAGACTGTGAACAAGCCAGCAGATTCTGCACATTTCCATTCACTTTACTCACTATACTGACTATGTTTTGATCCTCAGACCTTCAAAAGGAAAATTTATGAACCTGTCGATAACATTTTCTGGAGTGCTTTGAAGGACTTATATAGTGACTATCACAAGACAAATAAAAGTAGAAAATGCTCACGATCGGAGTGGCAGGAACGAGCGGATGTTTGGCTTTTATCTGTTTTAAAAACAACCTTAATGATCAATTGATAGCTAAAATATCTGCCTATTATTTTTCAGTCAATCAAATAATTGTTTCAGCAGCTCCCAAGTAAAAAAAAAAAATCAAATACAATCAAGCATAAAGTCTCAATGCCAGCAGGATTGTGCAAGAAATGACTTAATACACCAAACTCTGCATTGAAATATCCAAACCTTTCCTGACCTGCATTGGTTTTTATTTCCTTCTGTGGAGAGAACATGCAAGGCTAGTTAAAACTCAATGGAGCAGAATGCCTGTTTATCTCGAGGGCTCCTTTATTCTCTCTCTGATTGAGAACGAGAGGCAAAGCGCTGACGTTCTCCTGTCAAAGAGATCGAGTGAAACTGATGTCCAAAAAAAATGAAAGGCACAAATTGGTATAGATTTTTTTTTCCACAGGGGGAGAAACTGTGTCAACATCATTGTGTTTCATGACCCGAAGCTGAGGCTGAACCTGACCTTTAAGCCCAACCAGCATGCCTGTGTGTGTGTGAATGGACGGGAGCGCAAGCTGTTCACACACACACACACACACACACACACACCAAAACAACCACGTCATACATTTAGTAATAATCAGCGTAAAGGGGGAGTCCAAATGCAAAAAATTAATGAGGTTATCTGAGAGTGGATAGATAAAATTTAGATTGTGTGTGTGTGTGTGTGTGTGTGTGTGAGTGTGTTAGGCATAAAACCGACTCAGACAGAGCAGATTGAGCTTCACAGAGATGGGGAGGAGGAGGAAGAAGGAGGGGCAAAACAAACACTCTGAGGCATGCCCAGTTACTCTCAGAGACACAAACATATACACAGTGTGTGTTCAGGCTGGCGATGGTCTGGGCAGTTCTGAACACACACACACACACACACACACACACACACACACACACACACACACACACACACACACACACACACACACACACACACACACACACACACACACAAACACACACATTTTTCTCCCTGTGGGCTCAGACCTTTGGACATGGGCTTTTTACAACGCGCTGCCAAACCTCATACTCAAATGAAAGTCTAAGCTCACTAAAAAGATGCCAGAGGTCGCTGTGAGAAGCTCAACGAGTTTTACATTCTGGTTTTTTGTTGTCTTCTGATGTTTCTCTTTAAGCTGAAGTATATATAGTTGAATATTAAAAGTTGAACAGTGATGTCCAAAAGAAAATCCATACAATAGTTTTTTTATTTTAGGGGGGCGGGGGGGCATTTAAAAAAATTTCTTTTACATGCCTGCAGCAGATAAGTGCATGTAAACATCACAACCTGCGGCAACAATCTGTTCTCTAAGAGGACGGAGGGGGGGATGATGAAGTGGATGATGGATAAAGAAAGGAGGGTGCTCCTGGACAATAGAGCTAACAGACTGTCTCAACAGCTCAGGGCAGCTCAGAGTGTCTGTGGTAGGGCCCCCTGAAAACCCCCCCTTCCCTCTCCTCCGTCTGTCCCACTGTCCCGACCACTGGGCCTCCATCCCATCACTGAAAGAGGAGTGGTTGTAGTGGTAGTGGTGAACAGGGGGGGTTGAAATGACCTTTGTGCCTTTCACAAAGTCTGCGACCAGTCCGTCGAGCCATGACCGACAGAGCTGCAGTCTAATGCCATTTAGCAGAGAGCCACTGTCTTCCAGTAACAACATGTGAAGAGACAAATCATTAATTCTGGATAAATATAATAAACAAAATAAACTTTTGGTGCTGAAATTTGACACACTGCTACTTTACCAATCTGTGTTCAATACATTTCACGAGTTTGATGAAATAATTATTAACTTAAGTGAGATACAACCTTTTTCTCAAGCATTTTCTTATTGTCTTCATCATAAAATAGAGTTTGTTCATCATTTTGTCAAGTGTTTATTTCCAATGTCCGTTATAAACTTTTAATGATAAATTATTTATTATTTTGAGATGAGGTGTAAATAAACATTGTTGGTGAATCCACTTTCCCTCAACCTGCTTCATCTGATTCTAGATGAGTTTGTAATCCTTTCTGTACAGAGGAACCATGTCCTATGTTAATGTGTTTTAAACCCACTTTGGACCTGTTTCTGTAAAACTGTATTAAAACACGTTTTAAATCATTGTTTTGTCACCATTCACATAATCTGCAACAGCAGAATTACAAATCGTACAATCTATAATGTAATTACAAAATACATTTAGTTAGAGTTTCAGTTCTACTGTACTTGAGTTGGCTCTAGGCAGTTGATTAAATGTTGTTTTAACATTAATAACACTTAATTTAACTCTCTAACCCTATTAATAAGCAACGCTGGGCAGCATCTGACCCGACTGGGAGTTGAATCACAAAGTCAGGTTAGACGGTGCAAACTGCCCCTTCAGATCCAGTGTTTTGCACATAATTTTACAGGTCGCTAAGGCAACAAACTTTTTTTTTTTAATGCCAAAAATAACGGCAAATATTCATTCAATCAGAAATCAGTAGTGTTTGGGAGCCTTTGTGCAGCGCTGATCCGAAACATGACTCAAACCTGTGTTGTTGCCTTGTAAACTCTTGGTATCGTAGCTTTTTTAAGGAAACGGGCCTTGAGTGTTGTGTTTGTGTATTTAGTGTGTGGTTGAGCGAGCGACAGAAAAGTGAGGGTGAATGCGAGCGGAGAGGAGGAAAAGGTTAGCAGGAAGTTGTCAACTGACAGTAAATGCACAGTAAAGAATACAATGTGTCAGTTAAGGAAAGCTGCAGCTTCTCAAGGCCAAGAAAAGAAAAGTCTCATCTGTTTTTTCCCCCAACTGGAGGAAAAGTTAGAAATGATTGGTTAGCCTAACCTGACTACGCTCGCCTAAGGTGGACTAACCTCTAAGGTGGACTCTTGTGCTTATTTGAGGTGGATTCTGATTTTAGTGTGTCTGCTGAGGCCATCCAAAAAGTGGAAACACTGAGGTCTGGTTTATGTTATACTTGTGTCAGATTGTGAAGATTTTGAGCAACGAAAACAAACAAAAAACGCGTTGCTTAATCAGTTGGTGACCGTGTAGGTGAAGACAGTAAGAGCAACAGCCACACAACCTAAATCTAGGGGTCGTCATTAAAATCACTGTAATAAAATAAAATCATCTTTAATTATTAATTAAAATAATAAAAATATAATTTCAGTACATTCATATTATCAGTACCTGAAATCAAGGTACCTCATCACACTGATTAGTCCATTAATCACTTTGTCAATCAGCATAATATTAATTACAAAGTATTTTCATAACTGGCTCGTGGTTTAAGACATCAGTCAAATGAAAATGTCAAACCTTTGATGGTTCCAGCAGCCTATCGTCTCATATAACCCAAAACAACCAGAGACATTTAAGGGAAATCAGCAGCACTGAAGTGAAATCTGTACTGATTGATTTAATTTTATCGTCTTACTTTATATATCAGCATTTCAACCATACTTGAAACATAGCGTGTCATGTGGCTGCAATGCATTCTGGTCCACTTGAACAACTGTTAATGGATACATTATCATATCAGTTGTGTAATTATGACACCAGAAAAAGCTCTTTCTCTTTGATTCTTGAGAGCAAAGGGTAAAACTTTAAATTTTCTACCTAATTTTCTCAAAAATCTAAAATATATATTTTTTAAATTTCTTACTTTGCATCTTTGGTTTACACATATATTTCATCATCATGGGCCAGCAGTGATAAACCTGATAAAAATGCTCAAAATGCACATTTTTTTGGCTTGTGAGGACATTCCAGCAGTGGTGCAGCTCACACAGAGCAACATATTCCACATATACACCTCCCACTCTCTCTGGAAAAGCTATCAGACTTCTCTTTTCCTTAGAGAAGAAAAGGGGGGGGGGGGGGGGGGGGGGTAAAGGAAGAAAACCAAGAATAGAGTGTGAGAGAAAAGCAAGTCTAACTGTGGCCCACAGGTGATATCATAGGGCCTGAGGGTGCTGGGACCAGTGAAGGAGGGCCTAATGTGAAATAAGAAACCAGCAGACAGACGACTGGCAAGGCTAGACTCCAAATAACAGAGTCTGGACTCGAAAAACCGGGGAGACGATGGAGGACTGGGAACCATTATTTTTACTGCTAATAGTCAATGAGCTGAGCAGCCTGTCTCTCTCTCTGAAAATGATGAATGACTGAAAATATTCCAGATGTAAGACATCAATAAATTCTCTCCACAGTCCAGTTAATTTTTCCTACAGTAGGGCAGAGGGTGGCCAGGTTTATTCATTCTTTTAAACAGGAATCCCACACCGTACCATCCACCATCTGTTCAAGACATCCCACAACAAGAAGTGACATTTATAAAATAAAAAACCTCACAGTACATTTCAGGGTTGATCGGCCTTGTTAAATAGCTGATATGAACTTACTGTGAGAGATTAATTACTACTTGGGACTCAGTACCCTAAAATCAACTGAGTCTCGTTGACTACTGAAATCTAACTTTACATTTGTCATTTTAAATGGCTTTTCCATGCTTGGTAACCAACTATTTGTTCATTTTGAAGCCTAGATTTTTTCGTCTACAGTTGATTCATTTGTTTCTAAGCTCATGGTCATAGATTTCAAATACAGGCCAAGATTTTTTTAACTTTACAGTTTGCTTACACTGAGGTTTAATGAAAACACTCAAAATACTTATTGTACATCATCCAAGAGCATAAAACAAAAATTGTAATATGATAAAATATTGTGAAAGTCCACTACTGTGAACAAATCAGCCAAAAATAATTAGATACACTGTCATTACCAAATCCCCTTCTGTGGAGTCACAAACTTTTCCACATTTAATTAACCCTTACATGCATGAATTATGATTTTTCTCCTAAGTTTTTTCATTTCTCTTTAGACATGAAAAAAATATCATTTTTTCTTTCACCAAATAATATACTATTACATTATAATAACATAAATCAACTGATCTACAACCAAAAACATTACTGCAGGTTTAGTGGTGATGTATGGGATGACGCACTAGTGTCCACTGTGGTGGCTGAAGTGTAACTATGCCATCAAAATCCTTTCATACATAAGAAAATAGCTTATAGCACAGTGACCACTATGCGTGAAAGGGTTAAATCAATCAATATCTAATCTTATATACATTTCTGCATTTGTGAGTAACTGAAAGCTAAAATAACTAGAGCTGAAAGAAGTCTTGCTGGCTGACAATATGAAATTTAAATTAAATGTATCTGACGCATTTACAGCTACAACCTACTGTACTTTACCACTTACTCCAAATACTGAGGGTCAAGACTCAGAGCTGTTAAAGTGATGAGAGTAAATGTTGATAAGATACAAACCAAAGATTAACTGAGAGACGACTAAATCAGGTGATCATATTTCCAAAGAAGAATCGCTATGCTGTGACACCACGAAAACGCAAATATAGACACCAGCTGCAAAGATCACGTTAACCAAAGAGCAGCTAATTTATTAATTTTTATTTTAGCTGTTACACAATTAACATGAAGTCGATATGATCTAGTGCCGCTGATGTTTGTCATTTCAAACAGAGACTGCAACGGTCGGCTGCAACTGAGGAGCCTGACTGCTATACCTGAGTGAGGAGAGATAAAAGATTCGATAGAATAGAAAGAGATTTGCTTGTTTCAGAGCAGAGGATAGCAAAGAGGATATTTTCATACACATTTCAACAATAGAAACACATCTCCGCACACATCTCTACATTCATCCATCCATCCATCCATCCATTGTCTACATTCCTATTGAACTGATTGTTGTTGGAGGCTAGAGCCAAGTCAAGGTTCTCATCAGACGGGTAACGAGTCTATTACAGATAAATTCAACCCTTAAATTCACACTTACACACAAATCTGAGTTTCTCATTCATATTCTGCATATATTTGGACTGTGAGAGGAAACCAGGGGGGCTCCCTGCCGATCAAGCAAAATAAATCGTCAGTCAAATTTCAGTAGAAGTTCACCACCTCGTCACAGTAAGTTCATAGAGAGAAAACATTTGTTTTACAGGGTTAACGCTACAACTGTGAAAATCTACACCAAATGAAAACAAGCAATAAAACTGCTCTCAGATGAGCAATTTCTCAAGACAAATTTGATCAGGGTGTAGTCCAAGCCCAGGCTCCTTTGTTGCTATATTAGCGGTTCTCTGTAGTAAAATGAGAGAGAGACCCTTTTAGCTTCACTTCAGATTTTCGTTCTGCTACTTTAGCTGAAGTGGTGTGCTCTGCTCTTTAGAGCAGATTCAAGGATGAATATTTCAAAACTCATCAGATTACTGTTTTTTCCAACCATGCTTATCTTTCACAACTTTGGCTAACTTTTCTTTCGCTTTCTGTATTTCAAAATGTTTAATTGTACTCCTGGTTTAAACGTAATCTCTTCCTCTCTCTTCTTAAACCCTGCTCCTTCATGTCAAGTTGTTTTCCCACATATATCCAGCTGTAGTCCAGCACCCGTAGCAGCAGTGGTGGTAGTGGCCAGTGGAGCACAAAGGCAGGCTTGTTGTCTGGTGAACGTGTCTGTGTGTACGTAAGTTAGCATGTGTGTGTGTTGCTGTGTGTGTGTGTTTCTGTGTGCACGCGCACTCCCCCGCAGATAGTGAGACGGCCAAGTCGAGGCAGAGCTGTCTCTCTAACCCCCTCCACTCCTGGTTCAAGCCGCAAACCAAACAGCAGCCCACGCCCTCCTCAAGGACCCGGCAGGCAGAGAGAGCATTCCTCTGAGCTGACTAACCACACATACACACGAATACACACACACAGAAATATGTATGATGATATAAAATTCATATGATATTACTTTCACTGTTCCTCTTAGTGAAGCAACCTCAATGTGGCACTTTTTTATTCATTAGTTTGGTGAACATATAATACTGAATGACTGTTTAAAGCCTCTTTTGTCAAGTTTTTAAGTATAATGTGTTTTTCATTTAAACGTCAGAAGTGTCCGCAATAAAAAACACATTTTCACAACTTCATCATATCATCACGGTTCCACTGAGAGGCAGTAAATATTCTAACAGGTTTTACCCAGCAGCAGCCGCTGAGCTTCGTCTTATTCCATTTTTTTTGGGTCAAAGCTATTTGGTTACGTCAAGGTAAACATATAACACATGTCGTTAAAAACACACAAACACGCACACTAATCCGTCAGAAGTCACTGCAGTATCTCTTTTTTATCATGCAAATCAAAGAACGACAGGGACACTGGACCTGAATGAAGGAAGCGACTTATTATCATCATTAGGGCGGCCGACCGCACACAGACAGACGACACACATAAACTCTCCGTGACCTGTCTTGTATCGTGTCCTTGTTGAACAATGCTGTCTCGGATGACTCAGGTGTGCAATTTGACATGAAAGCTGCCTCAGTGAGTGTGAGTGTGTATATGTGTGTGTGTAACAGTGCATGTGTAAGAAAAAAAAAGAGGACATTGTAGACGTTGGACCACAATGACGTGTAATTAAGATGAAGGTGAGAAAGAGAGAGAGAAACTAACAAACACCTCCCAGTGTGTAACTGTGATTCCAACTTACCTTTATTTTCATTATCGATTTAATCTGCTGTTCTACAAAATCACCTTCAAAAGCGAAGATATTCTGTTCACTGTGATATAACTAATCATTTGAGCTCTACTGTCGATAATTTTACATTATCGTCAGTAAGTTGTTTAAAGGGGAATGTATGTTAATGAAATGGACAAAATATTAGTAACACTATGACCTCAATAATGACAAATAAAGTAGATTTATCACCTTTCTGACAGTATCAACAAAAACTGTAAATGTATAAGCTTCATAAAAGTAGAGATTGTTGTTTTGGATTGCATTAGATTGCACAGTTATAGCTAATGAAGTGTCTGTTGTGTGTGTACATACACAATTCAGGCAATATTCACACAGGATGTATAGACTTCTGCTGCTGCAGCTCTGTTATGCCAAATGACAGGATGTGTAGAACGGTTGTGCATACTTTATTTACAGTACAGTATATGTGCGTGAGTGTGCAGCATTATATAGCCGTGGCAGTATACACAGTATTTTACTGACAGAGTAAAAGCAATGTGTGTGTGTGTGTGTGTGTGTGTGTGTGTGTGTGTGTGTGTGTGTGTGTGTGTGTGTGTGTGGTGTATTTAATGTAGTCTGCCATGCAGGCACACGCAGACACACTTCTTTTGAAGTTGAACTGCTGTCTCGCTGAAAAACAAACCGGTTTTATCTCTGCTATTAGCCCGTTTGATTTTTTTATGTGTGTGTTTTTTTGCTTTTTTTTTGCATTCAAACCACACTAACCGCAGTCTCCTCCTGATAAGCTGGAGAATCCAGTACGCTGCCGCCTGCCAAATATTCTGTCTCCCTCTCTTCCTTCATTTAAACCCTCGGCTTTTTGGTTTTACCCTTTCTCTTTCACATTCTATTCCCCACAGATTTCAATCGCTGCACTTAATTAACACTGTTTTCATTTCTTTCTCTTTCTCTCTGTGTACGTCTGCCTATCATTTATGAGTCAACCTCCTTCGTTAAACACAATCTCCCACTATCATGACGGTCCCTCTCCTCCAGCACCAGACACAACAGCGGGAATCCCCAACTCGTTGGCACTCTGTTCTCCCTCCTTATCACCTGCTCACTTTCTCTCTCGTGGTCCAAACACCGCAGCACGAGCCTGGCTGACAAAACTTATCAACTGAGTAGAGCTCGGTAGAGATTGAAGATTTTGAAAACCAGCACCTATGTCTTAAGTTTTGAGTCTGATACCAAAGTGATAGTTTATCGGAGATCTTATTTTAAGAAATGTAAATATGTTTTCCTATGAAAAAATGTTTTTCATTTAACAGAAGTTGCCTAAATTCAAGGGAACACCAGCAGTTAGTATCTGATCAAAGTATAAGTAAACAAGATTACATACATTTTTTTAGCAGTTTTTACTTCTTGACAACTTTTTTGCGACACATGCATTTACGTGAATATCAAGGTTCAATACCACAAGTTTTCTGCTTTGACTTTCGGTCCGGGGTCCTTACCAAATTTTACTGCAACAATTTTACTGTAAGGGCTGTGCATTGGTGTAAAATGGTAACCACACGTTTCTGTTACAAGATCACCACAAGCCCACTATGGGACTGCTTGAGTAAACTTATGGTTTTGACTTCAAGCTATTTTAAATCACAAATTATGCTGTTGTTGATCACAAAGGCGCCTCTATATTTTGATTGTGGAGGCACAAGTTTTGGCACAAACATTATCCAAAGTCCTATAAACTCTTAAATGAATAGCAATGTTTGTATATTTAAAGTGTACTTCCTCTACTTTTTCCCTTCCTTCCAATTAGGGGTGTAAGATATATATCATCTGTAATATCTTAATTGTTGTTTTAACAATGTGCGCGCTAACATTATCGAGTATGGTCCTCACTTTGCATAAACTAATCAAAAACAGCTTTGAGTGTCCATGCATTCACTGCCGCTCATCTAAAGCAGATGATCTACAAGCTATCAACACAGCGCAACAGTAAGGACTAACTATTTATGCACTATATTTAGATGTGCTATATGGGGATAGGTATTGTTATAAGGATATGAATGAACAATATCGGGATATGAGATTTTGGTTATATTGCCAAGCTCTACTTCCAGTATTCCTCTTTTTAATGCCTTCATTTTTTTGTCCATATTCCTTCTACCACCTGTCTTTCTTGTTTTATTATCTTATCTTTATTTCTATGCTTGTGTCTCCTTCTCTCCCTCCCTCCTGCCCTGACATGCAGGAGTATGAATCAGACTGTCAGACTGTAGTCTTCCTTCCAGCAGGGATGTGTGTGAACAAGACAAAAGCACTCCTCAGCACTGGCCCGAACCCAGAGTAAGTCAAGGTAGGCAGGAGTGAGGAATCCACTCCCCCAGGCTCTGTGAAAGGAAACGTGCAAACCACCAACACACACCATTGATCATTTCTTTCCATATACCACCTGTGTTCCCCCACTGAACTCCTACTGCTTTATTAATGGGTTCATATTGGTGTTAAAGTAAGGGCTGTTTCATATATAGATAAGTCTGTTGAAATATGAGACATTACAGATAAAGCTACAAAGGTTCTGTGATAACTGCAGGATGTAGGAAAAATATCGAAATCCTAATTTTCAATCCAGATTCAAATTTCCACCCGTTTTTTACTAAAGTAGTTTGTGTAGTTGGGGAGTCTCTCTCTTCACAGTCAGGTTTTGCCTCTTCAACATTATGTCAGTGATCAAGACAGAGCACGTTGCTGCTTTCTGGTCCCTTGTGATTAGTTTCCATGATATTGATGCCAAAACTATTCATTACTGTAATCTGGCAACACACAGAAAATTAACTGGCAACAATGGCTTCTTAAATGTGAAGATTTTCCACTTTTTTCTATTTAATGTACTGTACTGTTGCACTGTTGGTCACAAAAAAAGCTAAATAATGGACAGATTAATCAATAGATTATAGTTATTAGTTGCAGCCCAACTTAAAATACACAAAAAAGTTGACAATGTGACTGTGTAAAAATGGCATTTACGTCATAAAATTAATATCCTCCAGTTTTTTTCAGTGAAGATACATTTCATTTCACATGTCATGCAAAAAGCCAAAGCTACAGTGTCAGGGCTTCCGTCTGATTGACTGTGATTGGTCACCTAACTACATTATCGGTCATGTATTGTTATGATAAAACTGACTTATTACTGACGATAAGAGCGCCTCTTTGACACCGTGCATGTGATTATTCTCCTTTGGGATAAACAGTTAGCATTCTTCAGAGTGTCTGTGTCAATATAAACTTGAAAAGACGGGCCTGTGTAACTCGTGTCAGAAGTGTTTATTCCTGTATGCAATCAATTCAAAGAACAGAACGAGTGTTTCATCGTGAGGAAGTGACCAATTTAGAAACTTGCAGCATGTCACGCTTACACCATAAGTAACGGCAAGAACAGACAACGTAACTGAAAGACAAGGAAATATATATTTTGCTGTAGTTTTTTGATGCTTTACTAAACAGTCAAGAACTCCTCCAAATGAAATGACACAATGTTTTGTTGTGTTGTTGTAATTACTACCCTTAACAGCAAGATGACATTTTACTTATGTTCCCTGCACAACTGTTACAAATCACTGCTACAAAAAACAAACAAACAACCCATTCCCAATCTGATCTTTCTAAGGTTTTGTTAGATTATGGACAAAATTGACTCGATTGCATTTAAAGAAAGGTCATGGTTTGGGTTAAAATAACTCATTGGTTAATGGTAGGGAAACGTTGTGGTCTGGTTACAAAAAATGACTTCCTTACGGTTAGCAGACCTCTTGGTCATGGTTAAGGTTGGGGAACTATCATGGTTTAAAAAAAAACAAATAACACTGTCTATCCGTTTGACGGGAACCGAACAGTACGCTCCTGTTTCAAAGTCTGACATTTAGTTGTTGACCCATCCAACCAACATGACCTTTCCTCTTTTGCTTCAAATGGACAAGAGTCAAAATTCAAATGGCTGTCTGAAAGCTTTGTCATGTTAGTGTAAAAATATTTAGTTAATGCACAAACTAATGATGCTGTTCTTTTTTTGTGACATCTATCCTGTAAACAGTCAAACTTCATTCTCTGCACTAAAATAGTCAAATATTTTCTTAAGTGAGATGTATTATGCACATTTCCAGGTCTATATTTTTATTCGGGGGCTCTACTGGAATATCTTTGCATGATTTACACTTAATTTACAGTTATAAAAATACTTTTTTTTAAACGATATTCATCATATACCGGCACTTTATGCAGACCCTCAGTTCAGCCTCTGTCTAAAACAGGCTGTTTTAGCTCCTGTCTCACTCTGTTCTGATTGGTTAGCTCCTGGATGCTGGTCCTAACGATTCTGAAGGAAACATCAACAATCACTGCTAGTAGTAAGATTTCACTTCTTTTTCCAGAATGAGCCAGAATCTGATCGGAAATATCTGAGTGCACAACACGAATAAACCGTGCAGCAATCTTAGCAACAAAGGCTACAGAACGGACGGTTGTTTTGTGGGCATGCGTGAACCATCTGGCATCGTCCCGAGGAGGAAATAGAGTTAACGTTACAAACAAAGCGTTCAGAGCAGACTGAAGGCCTGGGTTTTGACTTTTGCATTTGTTCCCCTCAAGTTTTAGAGCTTTGACCATGTTTAACAAAGTCATCCACCATCATAACAGTATAAAAATAACAGAAAATCACTGAACGCCCCTTTAATTCGCAGCTATGGCCACCTTCATTTACCATCCCAGAGGTTTAGCGGAAACAGATCTGGCACCTGTTTATAAATGCCCTTAAACAACAGAAGGGACGTAATTCATTAGTCATTTTGTCATATTCAAACAGGGCAGCTGAAAACACTTCACATTCACCCCTTGACCATCGGAAACTGGCAGATTTTCACGGCTTGACGCAGTTTACACACCAATGTTTGTGACTAACTCACGTTTACAGCTCGTACAAAGAGAGAAATTTAAAAAGGGAAACAAGGAGAAACAAGGGAGGAGGGTAGGTCAAAACCATAATGCCACAATTGCTTCTTGTTGAGTGACTAAGGCTTGAAATTTGACAGAAGCCTTAGCATTCACTTTGCTTATTGGTTTTCACAAAAGTAAAAACAGCTCATTGCCAAAACCACAATGACCTAAGAGGCAAGTAAAGTAGTAACCCTGCCCAGGCGATAGGCAAAACTTGATATACAGTCCTTTTTTTCCAACTTCAAATGGGAATTTAAGTCCAAGTGAGTATGACTAATCTTTTTTTCATGGGATGTGGGCTTTTATCTCTAGTGTAAACATATTGGGACATGCACACACACTCAGCCCCGCCGCCCACATCAACCACCCACACAAAAAAATAACTGTGACTCGCCCCAAACTTACCGTGTTTCCCAAATTCTTGCGATACCATATCTAACCGGAGACCGCTGCTGTTGTTTTCAATGTTATCTAGCAGGTCACTTTTAAAAACAGACAGACGGGTTTTCCAAAAGCTCCCGAGCAGTTAATTTTTACCATCTGCCGAGCACTGAAAAAGTAGTAAATCTGTTTTGAAAGACAAAACTTTTAAATATCATGAACTTTATACGACACAACTGGAAAACATTAGCCTCGAGATATTCAAATCTGCTAGTGACACTTGGCCATCGAAACATATGATATCTGAATCAGATGTGATGAGTCTATCATCTGTTTCCCCCTGTTTCCTGCCTTCAATTACCCAAACTGTTACCTAATCTGGTAAACGGGATGTTCCTCCAAAACCTCGTTCTGAACGTGAACGAGTCACTGTTCACATTCGCTCTTATTTAATGTCCTCAGGTCAGTAATACGGTTAGTCTGTTATGTTAAACTCTACAGAAGTAGGCTTGTACCAGCCCTGTTTGTAAGGTTAACAACCCAGCAGCAACAGAGTTACCACATCATGACTCCTTCTGTGGCTTTTGCTGTCTTTTAATAAGCTTTTAACAAGGAAGTGTGTATCTGTGGGCTGCCATTGGTGTTCTCTGTCTCCAGTAAGTGGAGCTCCACTGCTAAAAGCTAGCATTGAGTAAGGGATGCTGGTGATTCAGTCTCAGTGCAGCTAGAAGGTTTGGTGTTAAAGATTGATTTGTACATTTACTGAGACAGTGAAACTAAGCTTGTTAAATTCAGTAAAAGTTTGCGAGTGAAAAGCTAATCTGTCTAGAGCTGCCATGATAAGTTGATTAATCGATTAGTTGCCAACACTTTTCATAATCAATTCATCGTGTTGCAAAAATATTTATATTCTCTCGTTCCAGGTTCTTAAATGTGATGATTTCCTGGTTTCTTTCGGCTTCTATGAAAGCAAACTTATAAAAAATTGAATATAACTGTTGTTGTAGACGTACTGGCTGAGACGGCATTGCCTCCTCCCTCTACCAGTGGAACCAGTCCACATTACATTACATTCACATTAACAGCATGAAAGAGGATAAATGAGGAATAAATGCCAGTGACTGACATCTATGGCCTAGGACCAATCAATTCGATAGACATCGCACAACTTTGCTATGTTTTTAAAACTTGAATCATTGTTTTGAAGTCAGAAATATTATTTATTTTCCTTAGATTTAACATCTGTTTCCAGGGAGATATTATTAAACATACATAGAGACTTCTAGACCCAATATTTTGTAATATTAAAAAATAAATCTTAGTTTTACTGTAATAAAAAAGAACCAACAAGAGAATCAATGAAACAACTGAATGGATAAGGAGTACTGAAAAGTGCAGAAGTATCTCTAAAATCTGAATGACACCCATCCGTGTCTGCTATTCCACCACCAGATGCAACCCCTGGCTCAGCTGATGAGCACAGCCTGCTTCCATCAGCACTCAGCATCACGGCAAACGGTCATCAAGAGGGGTAGCAATGAGCCTCATCAGTGAATTCATGTGTCAGAGAGATAGGAGCTGACCTCCCCGTGGACAGGCCCGAACACGCAGGCAGCTGCTGTCAGCAAGCCAGAACATAGGGGAATTAATAGAAACAGCAGCCCTCCAGGGACACTGTTAGCCCACCCTGACAGCCAGTTCTGATCTGAGGTCATCTTAATGCAGTCTGCCTCTTCCCCTCTGTATTAGTGGTGGGAAATATGAAACCTGGATCATGGCAAACATTATTTAACTTTCCGGGTAGGATTAAGTCAGAACGCCAGCCCGGGCCTGTGCAAGCTGTGATATGCACACTTGTGGAAATCAAGAATGTGGGAGTGCCCTGTGTGGATTTCAATTTCATCTGACACACAGTATGCTATTAAGTCTGGTATAAATTGCCAGCACAGGCAAGTGAGAATATATGGACACAATTTTGAGTCTTGGCCCTTCTTTTATAACTTACTGGAACTCGCAAAACAGCAGAGATTTAAAGATTGCTGTGACTGTGATCTTACACTCAGCTGAAAGTTTAAGAATTAGACCAAACCGAAACTAAAGCAACAGTCCTGCATTAAATCCTGCATGTAAGAAAGTTATAGTGTTTAGTTTTTGTTGTTTCGAAGAGGTGTGGAGTCAACTTTATGGTCAATTGAAGGTCTTATGATAGCGAATGTTGTACTGCTGCACAGACTGTAAAACGTCCCGAGGCAAATTTGTTATTTGTGATATTGGGCTTTACACATAAATATTGACTATGACTATTTTGGAGCGTGCTGTTTGTGGTGCTGTTGAATTGTGTTGAGTTATAAAGATAAATGTTAATACTTAGTCTACCATCACTAATATTAATGCGGTGGACACAATTAAGCAAAGTGTACTTAATAAAATAGTAAGTGAGTGGACATAATGGATGCTGGGGATTGGGTACTTTTCACAGTACTACACACATATTTGATACACACATTTATATGACTTGAGATGAGTTGATCAGTCCTTTGACAGACATGACCAGTGTTTACAAACACCTCAGCAGGGTTTTTTTTTTTTTTTTACCTTTCACAACCTTTCACCAAGGCAGGACAGTGACTGCTCAGAACAGAATTAAAACTATTTAACTACGTGATGTAATTTAATGTCGAGTGCCAGTGCTGATTATTGGCTCTAAACGATGTGTTGATAGACACATGCCTTCACACAGCATTGAAAGCAGAGAGAGAGAGAGAGAGAGAGAGAGAGAGAGAGAGAGAGAGAGAGAGAGAGAGAGAGGCCAGCTCCAAAGGCTCGCCTACGCACAGCGCTGCAAAGCGTCCCAGATTAAGGCCAAGTTATATAACTTGGACTCCATTTGTGCTTTTGCATTGCATGTGTGCTGCTGGCTAGTCAATGCACAGAGTATATCCCATATTCAGCGAAATGACTTCAGTTATATGTCAGTCTGACGGCAAGAAACGACTGAAATACTTTCACAGAGTCGGGTCACTTTAAGTTAAGCGCACATATGATGGCATGGCAGCTCGCTGAGCACATATCTGAGCAATGATTTGCTAGCTTTCCTTGTGGACTTATGTTAGCTCGACAAGCATTAACTTACCTTAGCCACCGTACTGCTGTTTTATGAACGTAAAGGAAAGCAAGAGTTTGAGATATTGACGGGAGGTAGGAAGTGGAAATGACAACTTCAGGGTCAAGTAAGGATGCCTTAAATGAGTATTTGGTGTGCATGCTACACTTAGCAAACACTGGGATGTGTATGAGGGTTTGGTTTAGTGCAATAAATGTGTAATTAAACGTATGCATAAAAATAAACATCAGTCCATCTCAGCCATAGCCACGGTCAACATCAACAAAGCGCTCCGGCTGTGCTCACCTCGGTATGGTGATGCATTTGGTGTTGATATTCTGGGTGGTGATGGCTTTCTCCAGCTCGTCCAGTTGTCCCGTCTTCTTCAGCTTCTTCACCAGACTTTTCACCGCTTTTTCACACCATTTCTCCTCCTGGCCGTTCTGCTCTCCCTTTTTCCAGCCCAGAAGTCTTTTGACAATGGGGGGAGTGAAAGGCAGAATTGACATCTTTCTGAGTTCAGTAAAGTCCTTCCACTGTGTCGAGAAGTCCGACGCTTGGGCCAGAAAAATATAAACAAAAAATAAACCCAACAAGAACAGCTGCTCTTCACACGACCCAACTAGAAATGATGGCGAACAGGTTTAGTTTAGCGAAAAAAAGAAATAGTAGTTGTTTATTAAAGTGACACAGTAGCATCCCGGAGTTGAACGCTGCAGTTTTAGCGCACTGTGTGCCTGGATCGAGCTCAGCGTTGAACTGTGCACCGGTAGTGAAATTAGTACAACTCCGCCGAGACAGCTAGTCCCGTCTACACTTCTTCAAACCGCAGTTATTTTTACATAAAACCATTACACGCGTCACTCCAAACTATGTATCTAACTCAAACTGTGATCTAACAGCAAAGTCGTGTTACTTTATTGCCGTTTCTCTCCGGATGCTGTAACCCTTCGATCAGCAAAGTTTTTTGTTAAGTTCAGAGTCATCCGCGCTGCTGCCTGGATCCGCCGACTGAAGTCTGCATCAAATGCAAATGCAGGAGCTGCTGCTGAGAGTCTCCATTCAGACTTCAGACTGCACAGCAGAGTCGTGAAAGGCCAATGTGCGATGCTGGCCAAATTTGCAGCCTTAATATTGCACAACCCCTCGCTGATTAAAAGGGAAAAAAGTGAGTGCATGCTGCTGTGCCTAAATAAGCTGTCACAATCACACACTGATCACTTGATTTAGTTATGCAACACTTAGCAAAACATATAAGTGCCAACAAGCATCTCAAATGTTTCATTTAATGAAGTATTTGTTCTCCTGGTGTTGATTTTTTTAGTGGAACCTAAAAAATATGGCCTGCTATCTAAAAAAAAAAATACACATGTAGGCTTAAACTGAGGGGAAAACTAAATTTCCAGAAACATCAATGTTTCATTTATTCTTTGTAAATCGCCTTTAAATGTACCCAAATAAAAGCATCCATCTGTTTCAGTTTATTTACGTAACATAATTACAGTCCACAAAGGGCCATGATGTTCTTACCTCCTAATTTGTCTCCACAGGGTAATAGAATTTAAGTTTTTTAACTTTAAACGAAAATATACTGATTTTTCCCCTCACTTTTCCATTTTATTCTTGGATATCCACAGATTCTTAATTGTCTGAGTGCATTCACGCAACTGCTATTGCATTAGGTTACAAGCTTATGTTTGTTTATTGGACAAATACTTATGGGTTCAGTGTCTCCAGCTAAAAGCTTTCCAGTAACTATTATTTGGGTTGTTTGTTTGCACATGGTTAAATAACTTAGGAGCTGCTATAATATGGAAGGTGATATAAAATCTTGCAATAAAATAAAGCTGAGCCACTGACTTGCCTCAGCTTGTAAGAGGTACGAGCATAGGACACCTGCTCAACAAGATGGCATTTTGATGTGCAATGCCAGACATATATGCACACGCATATGCACACACGTACACCCTCCCCCCTCCCACACTCACTAGTCCACAAACACGCACACACCCCACACACACGCAGTGTCAAAGAGTCAAAGTACCAGATGTACAATAGAGTGTGTAGCACAGCTGAGCTCTCCACAGAGAGCGAGAGAGTGATAGTCGAACAGTTTAGGGTGTGAAGCTGCCTTTGTTCTCCGGCTTCAAAAGAAAGACTTTATTGCATTCAAGGACAGTTTCCAAACTCAGGTCCCTTATTTGCAAGTGCTTGACAGAGTTGTAAAACATGTGAATGCTCTGCACAAAGAAGCTGGTGCACTTGCTGCGTTTCTTGCAGCACAATGGCTTGCAATGGCAAGTCATGAACTTTCCAAGTAATACACAGAAGAAGTGGAAGCATAATGCGTACGGATTGGCCTTGAAAAGTACAGTTAGGTACTTATCATCCATTGGGCTGAATTGTGTGATTCAGTCCTATTTAAAGATGTTTAAAACCTAAATGCAAACCACCTTCCACTCTCTTTTTTTTTTCAAAAGAGCACTGTCCCTTTTCTCATCCCCATATCTTTCTGTTTTTAACAAGTACAAACCTTTAATCAGTGCCTCCATTGACAGTTCACAATCATACGAGAATAGTAGCATCGACCTGTGGTTACCATTTTGGAATGTGTGTAGAGGCACATTGACCTGCGTCCAGCAGTCCCCCTCTGTGCACAGTGTGTAGTTTGTGCTAAAAATACAGCTGGCTTTAGCCTCAGCAGCAAAGACCACTTTCCTTTTATCTATTTTGGTTACACAGCAATGTATATTTTTAGACCTGCTAAAGGCGTTCATCATTACTATCAAAAGATCTTTAATAAAGACATTCAAACTGCATAGTAATGTTGTTAAATAAATCTCATAATACAATGATTCTTAATTTACTACATTAGGAAATTATTAAATATATGTTTTTTTAACAAGTACTATCACAAGCATTCTCAGTGCATGGATGGTTTGACAAATGACAAAGTTTTATTTGCAGTGGTTTTTGTGCTATTAGCTTTCAACATCTCCTTGTCTGTGGTAACAATCAAGTCTACAGCTGTAAAACACACCAAGCTCTCTCTCTCTGGTGTGTTGGCAGGTTGGAGGAGAAGGCTGGAGGAGCGTGCTGCCATGTGTCACATGCTGAGGCCCTGCGGCCCTCTCGGCACCTGTTTACGCCCCCGGGGACACGACCGTCCAAGACAGCTGGTTTGTTTTGGAGAAGTGTAGGGCGAGACAGGGCGGATATGGGGGTGCAGGATGGGGGATGGGATTACAGATGGGCCACAGTAGACGGGGGGCAGGACAGAGTGGACGGGGGAATACGGAGGGGGGCCTTCTGTGAGAAGAATTACTGAGCACAAAAGGCACGTCAGCAAGACTGAATAGGCAGTGACCACGTACAATCCGATGGATGATAATGACATTGTGCTGGATTCGACCTCAGGGGACTAGGTCCAGTGTGTGTGTGTGTGTGTTTGGGTGGGTGTGTGTGGGTGTGTGTGATGTCAGCTGCTATCCAAGTGGAGAGGGGTCAGAGAGAATAGAGATTATGGGTCTCTGGATAAGTGTGATAAGGACACAGAGGAGGACCAACATTTTGTGAACTTAGTACAATTTTATTATTTCTTTTATTTTAAATGTGTTTGTCCTGCAAAATGTTGCTCTAGTAAAAAAAGTTTTTTGTTTTTTTGTACTTGTTTTTTGCAAAATGTACATAAAGTATCAAAGTAAACATACTCATTATGCAGTAGTAGGAGCAGTTATTACACTGTAGGATTATTTTTTACCGATAATTACCATAAATGTGTAAACAGCATTTTAATGTAGATACAGTGGAGCTTATGTTAATTATTTTATATATATTTCAGTAGTTCAATGTACAACAACGTGTCATATTTTATATGATGATCATATGTATGTATGTATGTACTCTTGTACTTCAAGAACAGTACTGTAAGTAGATAAACAAACTTAGTTACAGTTTACCACTGGTATTTAAATAATGTACAATATAAGGTTGTAAAGAAAATACACACTCATAAATACGTCCGTGGGGTTATCATTGATTTCCCTCATCTACTCATCTAGCAAGATTTAAAAAATCTCTTCACAAGGCTTAATAAAGACAAGCTCAATAAATGTCTAAATCCTCTTTAATCTGCGCTGTGATTGTGATTGCCTGCATGTGTTCGTTTGTGTGTTTGCTTGACCAACACCTGTGAGACACCAGTGAGATACCAGTGGGTGTTATTTCAGTTATGTCGTTGAGTGTATCGAGCTCAGCGCAGAGCGAGAAGTGTTGAGAACCATATAAAAGTGTTTTCACAGATCTCCTTGGCAATAACATGACACTGTGTTTTCTCCCTGAGAAAGCCATCAATCACTCAACAGCTACTGACAGCTCCTCCAGCAACTAGTAGCACATGGTGTACCGGAGGCTCAACATCATAACCTTCCTACACACCCACCCACACACACACACACACACACACACACACACACACACACACACACACACACACACACACACACAGTCTTACCACTGTCACTTTTGGGGTATTTACATAGACTTACATTCATTTCCTGGAGACTTACACTAACCCTGACCATAACCACTATTTGCCTAACCCTAACCCTAAACTTAACCACTGACCCAAAAATCAGTGTTTTACCAAGTGAGGACATGGCTTTTGTCCCCAATTGGTCAAGCCATCCCTACTCAACTGGTGTTAAATTTGGTTTGTGTCCCTAAAAGTCGTTTAAGTCATACCTACACACACACACACAAACACGCACACACTCATACTCACACTAAACACCAACCCTTCCACATGCAGCCGGCCCCTCCCTTTTCACTTCAGTGCTCTATAGATACCACTTTGTCTTCCCTCTTCTCTCTTTCACTTTTGTTTACTCTCCCTCCACAAACACCCCTTTTTTACATTGATATAAAAAATGCCCCTCTCTCTAAGTGTGTTTTTTTATGCGACCATTGTTTACATCCACTTGAACAGAGGAAACAATTCACGGTTCACAAGTCCTCTGTGACAAATCTTTTGAAACGTTAGGCTGTTGCACAACTCGCTGTGCTATGAATAACAGGAAGACAGCTATTTTTCCTCTCAGTGTAATTGCTTGTCACTCAACAAACTCCTTAGTGGCAGACTGCATGTAATGTAAACACATATAAAGTCAACCATTGTTAAATTACATACCATATGCATGACGCTTTAGACATAAGATCTTTTTTCGATAATCTTACCTTTTTTTGTTTTGGAGGCAGTTTAATTACAAGGGAAAACAATATTCCCATACATATCTGGTAAAAGTAAAAACTGCTGATTGATCTTCTTATAATGCACACAAAGTAAGACCTACAGTTTACTTACTTATAAATGAAAAATCACCATTTTGTTTGTTTATTAGCTGATCACACTTTAAGACATAGGCCTGCGTAATATCAATAAACTGGATGGAGCTGTTACTTCTTCTATTAAAAGGCCTCCTTTAAATCAATTTAGGAGGGACAGCAAGTTCAAAGCTTTCATTTTACATTTTGGTGAGGACGAGACCCTTTTGTTTAACTCAAAAAACAACATAGTGTAGTATTATTTTATTCCGAATCAGCATCAACTTTATCGGCCAAATATTTTGACACATACAAGCAGTTGGAATCCGGATGCAGCAACTACACAATAAACATACTTAATCTACGTGGATATACAAAGTAAACTGATACTGAAAAATGCAAATACACTGTTGCGGTCCACTTGGTTTGAAGCAGTATGCAGGGAAAAACATGCCAGATTAAACCATGCATGTAATAAGTTAAGATATTTTAAACATGTCTTGATTGATATGATTAATGAATATATAAGTATATACTTTATCATACTTATATAAAGTAAGTCTATAAAGTCTGCATATACTTACTATTGGCAGCAAATTAATATTGTGTAAAAGGAAAAACTGAGAATGACACAGTAGAGTTCACAAACAAAGCAAAGCCAAATAATTCTTCCAACTTTTCAGTTTGTTAGTACTCTGGAAAGTAAACTGCTGATTGAAAGTGATTGGATAAGTGTATGAGACATCCTTTGACTTAGTAACTCTTAAACTTACCAACAAGTGATTCATTGTTATTTGTATACGAACCAAACAGCTTAAAAAAAACTAAAGGAAATTGCTGACTGAAAGTGAAACAGCAGAAGACTGAAGAATAAAAAAAACGTGTCCAGATAGTCAGGATTTAAGAATCTTTTAAATCTTTTGCATTTTAATTGTTCAGTTATATAATCTGCACATTTTACTTTCATCCAAAATGTTGTTTCAAAGCTGTCTCCAACTCTGAAGGGGATATACAGTTCCCTTTGTCTTTTTTGTTGTCCTAAAAGTAGTCAAATTTACAGTATTGAGTCTAAAACTAGTTGAATAATATACTACTTGGTGTAATTTGTCTAAACTGTTAAAATGTAAATTCTTTCCGGTTTCTAAAACACCCATATTCCCATAAAAATACCCTGACCGTAGTGTTCATAATAATTGCTGTGACTCTGCTACTGACTCAGTAACAGGGGTAAAGTTTAGTTTAGTTTTTCAAGAAAAGCTGGAAAACTGCCCCCCCTGCTAGTGCTGCAACCCTCAGAGGGAAATGGGCCAGTGTAGTAACAGACTGGCACAACAGAGTCATATGTTTGTTGCTCATCAGCACTGTGTGACTCTGCTTATACACGACTTCTCCCTGGTACTATGTGAGCTCACATTAGTGAATCAAATACAAACACGAGTCACAGCACAGGTAGGTTGACTCTCTTTCCTTATATAGCCATACTGGCTGTAATCTTTACTGCAGTGAAAAGTTTATCTCTTGCTGATCCCCACTGGAGCTGTGACTCATCGTGTGAAATGACAAGCTCAGTGATAACGCAGTGTTCCCACTATGACTGACTATAAAATAAAAGCTTGTCTTACAGTGCGGTCTGAGGCACCACTGTCATGACTTACCTCTGAGTCATGAGTCACCATAAATGGCTGTTGGTCAATCCCTGTGAGAGCAAATTTCCTGTTGTTAGCATGCCTGCATAATCTCATTGATAGCTGACAGGATATTGAGTTGAGGTCATTCAGTTTGAGATGGTGTGTAGCGCAGAGCATTTGGTATCAGTTAACAACACATGCTCCATCAGAGCACTTGCACTAAATTGACTTGAGACATGATGTTACGCTACGATTTATTTATATATTACAGATACAGAAACAAACATCCAAGGGATAACATGTTAAAGTGAAGGCACTTATTTCCAACATGGTGTTAAAAGACAAAGAAACACAAGGCATTCAATATAAAAAACTAAACAATACAATGATGAAATCCAAAAACACGTCATCCAAATTTAAGAAATAAGAAATAATAAACATGGTTAGCGCTGTCACCTCACAGCGAGAGGGGTCTGCATGTTCTCCCCGTGCTTGCGTGTGACTCTAAACCGCCTGTAGGTGTGAATGGTTGTCTGCCTCTACACTATGTGTTAGCCCTGTGATTAAATGGCAATCTGTCCGAGGCGTACCCCCGCTTCTCGCCCAATGTCAGCCAAGATTGGCTCCAGCTCCCCCTCCACCCCCTAGAGGATAAGGAGTAAGCTAAAGAAAATGGAAAAGGAAATGGAAAATAATAACGCCCACATCAAAATACATGGTCAATTTGATAGAGAAAGTAACAATATAATTGCAGATCTAATTATAAGTCTGTGACCATGTTCCATAAATAAGTCTTAATCTGACTTCCTCTCCTCTCATTTTTAAATATTGCATGTGTAATGGAAGATTGCTCTACAACATGGCACCAGTGTATGTTATTCACTCACACACAATTTACATGAACGCACACTGGCCCTGGTATTATAGTTATGAGTATAGACCATTGTTATTTGAAAAGTATTGGGGAGCATACCCACTGATAATATTGTACATATGAAGCAGCTTCTGTTTTTCCTGCTCTGAACACCTACCGGCAGAAGTCCTTCCCACTCTGAGTTCATCACTACTATCATGAGATTGGGGAAATGCATTTAAGAAATACCAAACAATATTACTTTGCATTATCTGCAGATGAGCCTTAATTTAGCAAAAAGTTTCTTAATAGAAAAGTCGGAAAGCCTCATCGTGTGAAACAGGAACTTGAGTTTGCTGGTGCACTCGGATAATATTTTATCAGCAATACATTCACAGGAGAGTGACTGTTTCGATATTATTCCTAAATATGAGACATTTGTGTCATCACAACAGACTTTCAACTTGTTTGATCTTGACAGCTTCTTATTACTTCCAAACAGGATTGACTCAGTTTCACCCAAATGTACTGAAAGCTTGTAATCTATGAGCCACTCTCTTACGATTTATAACTCATTAATGTTCTCACTGACAGACTCATCAGCATACAAGAGGTTGCATTTCACAGCCACTGGCATATAATTCATATAACCCACATGTAATATAGTGAGTTCTGGTATAACCCCTTAACATCACAGACTTGAGTTCTTCCTGTAAGGTAAGAAGTGAACCATTTTAGATATTTCATGTTCAAAATCCATGCACTGTAGCTTTGATGACACTGTGATATGATTTACTGTGTCAAAGATGATGATTCACCTGAGATGTTGAAACCTGATAAACATTGGAGACTCAATAGGCCTCAAGCATGCAACGAGTCATTAGCATTTAAAAAAAGAAAACAAGTTGATGACATATGCTGAAAATCTTGAATATCTTCTCTTGATTTTGTAGGATTGACACCAAGATGATCTTTGCTCGGATGGATCGTCTTGATGATGAATGGCGCACTGGAACCAGATGCATCTGAAAAACAACATAAAGACCGTTAATACATATGTTTCATTTCATTTATTCACATACCAATGATTTAAAATGGGCATGTAATTTCAAACAATAATGGGCATATGGTAGGCTATAGATTAGGCAAAATCCAAGTGTTTTTTTTAAATACATTTAATGTGGAATCAATTACATTCCCTTTTGAAGATTAACATTTGGATCAATGCTAACCATTGTCTTCAGATCTAGTTGATCCTGTTGTCTGGTGCTGACGGGATGTTTCCTGACTGTGGTAGGTCACTGTTCAGTGGAATATCAGACTGATAGGGAAACCTCTCCAACGATGTCCCCAAAGCGCTCATCCATGTCTGTTGTTTTGACAGTTTCCTGGCCCCCTCCTGTGGTTGTAATAGTAGCCTATGCTTGGCAGCAAAAGCTTGTCTTCTGTTGTCCATTTTCAGATCAAACCTTTTTTTTTTTTTTTATTTCACCAAAAGTTCCTTCTTCTGCGCATGCAGCATTCATTGTACTGGTGATCTGCTTAGGACTTTTCTGGACTGGTGACCCCACTGTTAACAATTGAAAATAACTTTTTTTTTTCTTAATGAAACTTCATTAAGTAAAGTTTGATTTCCTTTTTTTCCCTTTCTTTTCTTTTTTTTTGTCAAAGTGCAGTGGCTTGTTGGTTTGTGGCTTGTACACAGCACTGAAGTCTGCTGCTCTTATATAGGTTTATTGAGGTGTTTCCTTAGGCTAATTGCCAATTGCCTGGCACACTCATCCAATTTAAGATAAAATGCAATTCATCAACATACTCAGGTGGGTAAGAACGTATTTGGCTATCAGCTCATGCTTCATGAATCCTGCTTAGGATTTTCTTATTTTCCTCTTATTGATTCGTGCAAGAAGATGTGAAAAAAATAAAACATTCATGCAAGAGCACACTTTGGCCTCTGTACCAGCAGCCTGAAGCAGCTGAAATATGATATTTGAATTCCCGTCTATACATCACCACTTCTTTTCACCAGTGATATCAAGATTTACTTAAGTAAAAGACACTTGATCTCTCAGCACAGTCATCACGATCATCATCACTTGAACAGGTGTCACTGAAATACAAGAGATGTCCAGAAGTTCAGACTTAATGTCTTTGCTTACAGTCATATGGATTCATTGCATTGGCAGCAGTTTAAATAAGTGCAGCTCAGCGTGTGATTTACATTACATCACAAATACATTTTCTTTTCCCCATGATTGGTTAGCCATAACATGATGAAATGCAACAGGAGAATAAACAGAGAGAAATACAACAGAGCATACACTGACCAAATTAGACATTGCAGAGACTGAATGGTATCAAAAAGTAGGGCTTGTGTTAAGTGTGAGGTATGAAATCACTGTGGTCAGTGTATTGGTGTGATGAGAGTGGGAACTAAAATCTTTGTATATGACGTGTGTGTGTGTGTGTGTGTGTGTGTGTGTGTGTGTGTGTGTGTGTGTGTGTGTGTGTGTGTGTGTGTGTGTGTGTGTGTGTGTGTGTGTGTGTGTGTGTGTGTGTGTATGTTTGTGAAAATGTAGTTGTGTGGCAAGCAAACAGAAGAAAAGAAAGAAGAACTGAGAGAAATACAGTGGAGGTGGAGCTCTTTGAGGGTGGAGGTGTGATGAAGGGGTTGGAGCAGAGTAAATTGGGAAACTGTACTGATGCCTCCAGGTAACAAAACTTGTTTTAACATTTAGATTTAAAAAATGTATATAATTATTATTTATTTATCAAACACTGACTTGTTCACTTTGCATCCCAAATTGATCACAGCCAACAGTGGGAGACTTTTGGATTTCTGCCACAGTTATAGTGACTCCATATTGCTGATTTCCGTGATTTTAAGGTTTTTTTTTAGCTTGTATGCATCATCATCCTCTTTCACATCCACTTTTCCTGACCAGGCTTTCCCAGCTGATCCAGGGATTTAAACAATGCTGTCTTCAGTTATGTTGTCTCCTCGAAACTTTTTGCAACCATTAAAATGTTTCAGTGACCACAAATCTGTCTCTGCTTTATAGTTTGCTGACTTTGCTGATAAATTATCTTGTAAAATGTGGAATTTTGAATGTATGTTAGAAAAAAAAACCCCAACCTTATTATGGTGTGCCACCCAGTGGAGAAATGGCTTAATCGCAAGCATTTTCACTTCTGTATTGTACCATTGAAGGAAGCGGTGTCATTTAACAGACTTCTTTTAATGAGCAAAACTAAAACTATCATTAAATCTATCAGAATCTATCAGAATTCCAGCAAATGAATGTCTTCATCACATTTTCATTTTGGCGATGAACCAAGATGATGATGAGCCATGACCATTACTGATTACATGCTGTATTAAATCAATTATATCCAAAAAATAATACAGCTCTGAAGAATGTGTATGACACTGTCCGCTGCACAACATACTTTACAGAGCATTAAAGTGGATTAGATCCAGTAAAACTCTTATGTGAACCATAATTGCACATTATATCCTGCATACCAGTCTTCCATTTGCATTTATATGACAACAAAAAAACCCTCAAAGTGAGATAACATATGCATAGGAGATCGAGCATTTGGTCACAGACCATTGCTTTTCTTTGTGGTTGATATAATTTCTCATTCTCCCAAGCCCTATTCACACACCCCTTGACAATATGCAAATAATGTCCCTGGGCTACTATTGTATTCCTGCACTTGAACAATATGAGTGAGAGCAACACTATTGTTGCTGGAGTTGTTATCAGATTCCACGAGCCTTTAAAAATGGCTGCAGCTGATCATAATGTAGGGGCATAAACAAAGACATCTATGTGATCTGCCTAATGTTGTCTGGAAATGAGGGTCCTGTATTATGAGCATCATGGAAATGAGATGTTCACGTTTGTGCAGCTCATCTCAATTTATTCCATTTTTCCTCTTCTGCAGTGACATTTTCAGAAAGAGATGATGAGACTAGTATGATTACTAGTCTATGAAAAAAAAGAAACAAATTATCTTAGAATATTTTACACAAACTATGACAATATACTACAAAAACATGAAACACATCACATAGTGTGTTGGGCCATTCATATCAAGGTTTTAACCATGTGTCACAGCAATATATATTTTGGTTTGGCAGTGTGACTCTGCTCATGTGATGCTCTAGGGCAAATCTGAGTGGACTCAGAGCTCTCAAACCCCCCTTTCAGAGCCTGAGATACACAACAATTAATGAACACACACTGTTGAATGTTAATACATGGGGTGCTGCAGAGGTGGAGAAAACATTTTTATTTAAAGCAGGCATCAATGTAGCAACCAGGATGCAGAGTTGTTGTGTTTTGACTGAAGGTTTAATTGGACCACCTATTGTGAAAAATAGGCAGTCGGCATGTGTGATTGGAGTGTATGAAACATGTGCCAAACTGAAACAAGCTCCACTTGTTCCTAACCTTTTTAATGTGTGACCCTCATCAGAGTTTATGGCATTACAGTGGACATGAGCTCTCAGCAGTTCAGAAAAAGAGTGACTTTACTTCTCAGATTGTTTATTTTTATAGGCCTGAAGAGATAAAAGTACGCACAATTTTACACTAACCGGTCAAGGCAGATGGCCGCCCACCTACAGCCTGGTTCTGGTTGAGGTTTCTTCCCGTTAAAGAGAAGAGTTTTTCCTTGCTGCTGTCGCCAAGTGCTTGCTCATGGGGGAATGTTGGATCTCTGTAAGTAAAATTACAGAGTACAGTCTAGACCTGCTCTATGTGAAAAGTGCCTGGAGATTACTTTTGTTGTGATTTGGTGCTATTTAAATAAAAGATGATTGATTGAGAAAGATCATAGTGGCCTTAAGATTAGAGAGGCGGGTTGTGATGGTTAAAGGATAAGTTCACAATTTTTCAAGGCGGTGAATGATAATCAGGTGCCCAAATGAACATTAAGACATGCTTTTCTTACTGTAATCATTCCTTCTTTTCATACTGACCATCAAGAAATTCATTCATAATGCACTTACAATGGAAGTGCATTATGAATGTTACCTGTTTCAATATTTATTTGGGCATCTGACTATAGTTTTAAGACATATCAATTGTCAACCTATCCTTTGAAACTTTGCTTTAGAAGTAAGGTCAGAATTATAACCTCTGTTATGGTTGGGAGTCGACATGTATCAGTTATTGTTAAATGTGGTGGTGAAAAAGTGTTCAGTCCAACATAAATGCTGTCAGAAGGGTTCAGACAATCCAAATGCAGTCAAGAAAGAAGTAGAAAAAGGTCCTTTATCACCCAATTCTATTACACATTTTTTTGCAACACACACACAGACTCTTTGTTTGATTATATTTTGTTGCTGAAGATACAATGAAACATTTCTCATCATTTTCTTCTCTCATCCCTTCTTGAATGTAACTCAAGCACAAAAAAACATTGAATTAATTATACACTTCCGTCACAAGAGGGCAGCAAAAAGCCACTGTGGTGATAGTAGAAGTTGTAAAAGGTGGTGACTCATTTGATCAAAGTCTGTCACACATCAGATTTACTCATTTTGAATGAGCAAAGCACACGAAACCTTCAAAAGATGGGAATGGTTATTTAACCCAAAGTTCTAAAAAATCCATGGTGTCTTACACTGATTTTTTATTATATATATCATAAAACATTTGAAAATACTTGACCTCAGAATTTAATACCAAACATAATTGAGGGTGTGTGTTTACATTAATACCATTGTTTCATCAAGTGAGTTGGGTGTGTGTTTGCGTGCTTCTGACGGTGCTCTTGATGAATGTTTAGAGAAAGTGAAGATATGACAGAACATTGGCTGTGTGTGTTTAGTCGTCATCCTTTGGAGCCAGACATCTAACTGTCAGTCCGCTTCCTGTCTGTCGTCTATCTGTCGGTTTAATTGTGTCTCTGCCTGTCTAATTGTCTGTCTGTCTGTTGTTATTATGTTTAATAGTTTGTGTTTCTGACTGAGTTTTGATAACATGAAGATAAAATGTTCTCAGTTCTGTCTTCATATTTTCTAATATTTGACAAACTGTGACATATTTCATTGATTCTCTTGTGTTGATTTTCCCATTTTGTAATTTTTATTATAACAGAAACATGTAAAAGGTCACATGTAAACTGTTTCTGTTTTAAACTGTTAGTATATTATGCCTTTAATTTTGATAAAAACATTATATTCAAGAGAAATTAAAGAGAAGAGAGTCAGTGTGTTTATACATTAAAGCTGGAACTAGAAAATATTTTTCTCTTTTGCTTCATAAATGACTCTTTCTTTCTTTATTTATAAACTATTTCTTAACTATCGGAATTGTTGCTTATCTATTTTCTGTTGACTGACTCATCGATTAATAATCAAATCGTTTCGGCTTCACTGGAGTTACGTTTATTCTGTGAGACTATGTAAATGTTTGTAGTTTGTAGTTGTGGCTCCATAGTTACATAAGACATGATGAGTCACCACTTCTAAGCAAGCTCTAAAACACTTCTTGTTGCTCTTGCAAAAATCAGTTTGTAAACCAAAAGTATATTTTTGTTTTAAGCTTAATCCTACAGTATGTTAAACATGTCTTTATTTTTGTAAAAAGTATTGTTTTTCAATTGCTCTCACAATGTGGAAGAAGTGTTTATTATATCCATGTTGCAACATAAAACACAATTTAATAGCAGGCAACAGAGACACAAAGATATGAAACGCATAGTTCCTAAAGTCGTCTTATTGTTTTTCTCTCATTAAAGAAACATTTTCATACCACTGATGAGTGAAGGGAACATTAGAAAATGTGGGTGGTTGTGTAGGCCGTTGTTATATTATAGTAATGTCTATGTCTCTACAAATGACAACTTGTACAACAGTAATGGCTATAAAAATACTAACCAGTAGTTCAATAGTTTAATTAATAAAAGTAAGAAACAACTCCTCCATCACATCCTAAAAGATTCAGGTTCACACATTGATGATCTGTGGAACATTTTTCTCTCATATTATCGTTGGTTATTAATCTCAACTCTCATTTATGGGTAAATGTAATTTGTATATTTTACAGTACCAGTTCCAATGTTTACATCACTTCTGTGTAGTCATCACCTTCTCTCATGTTTCTGTGCATCACATTACAGTCAAATCACATATTACAGTCACTATTGTAGGAATGAAAGAGTGAAACTTAATAAGTTCACTAACAGTTTAAAGTGCCATATTAGTTTCAGCCACTATATTTACTACACATAATGTTTACTGGACCTTCCTGCCAGCATTTTTATGCTGCAGTATTTAAATTCATAAGCATCTTTTTGTTGATTAGTGAAGTTAACAGAAGTCAATCGCTGCCTGGTTGACTCCCAACATGTTAGATATTCTGGCACAAAATTGTTCAATACATGCAAAACACACTTTTCTGATCTTTTACGTGACTGGGTAAGTAAAATAAAAGTAATTAAGTCTTGTTATTTGAATGCTTTTGTTGATATTTGTGGTAGTTTGAAAACGTTGTAACAACAATGACTCGTCTTTGGCAAAGCCGAGAAAAATTCCTGAGAAAAACCCACCAGAATTCCTCAGATTCTTTTGTTGGGGCGTGAGCGCATTGTGACGAGAAAGTGTAAATCTTTCAATGTACATGTAAAAGATGACTAGCAGTACTATATAAGCTGTCACCTGTCCAATACTTTACTTGAGAATTGTATCTTAAGGTTCTTGGCACACCAGCATTTCTGTGGTTTCTATCTTTGTAAGAACGTTTTAGGGGTTTCAGGATGTCTCCATTTTCAGGACTTTCCAACATACCAAAATTAAATCGAGCAAAAGAAAAAAGAAGAATCTGCAGCAGCAGCAGCAGCGAAGGCCAACTGCAGCACTGCAGGGCATGTGTTGACAACTCCTCCAACAATCTTAGGAACATCAGTAGTCGTGGTAATGTTGCCTTCAGGGCTCAGGCTAGTACCTGCAACACTAGCACAGTGACAGGCCGACATAGTTTTCTCACCTCTAGCTCAGTTTGACTGACGGATTCACACAAAAGCTGAGAGAATTCCCATTAATCCACTTCAACAGTGCAGACCTGAACACAAGATTTAATCTAATACTTCCCTCGCTGCATCTCTTGTTCAACACCTAAACTCTCCGTTTGAAAGATGATCTCTTTACTGCTGCAGGAAAACAAGGCAGTTTTATCTTTTCTGGTCAATATGATGAGCTGAAAGTGAGTTCTTCTGTTTCAGGCCTGTCGCACTCAGAGTGGCGGCCGACAAAATGTTGCTTTTTAGTACGAAGACCAGACCTCTCAGTTCCACCCTTTTATTTCTGTTTTTAACACCTTGCCTGAGACAAAAGGTGAGAGATGAGAAATTACTGTATACTTCTGACTGGTTCAAGAGGAGGTCAGACAATAAGGCTTTGTGGCTTCAGTTAACCGCCACAGTTCAATAAAGCTCTTTGAAATGAAGAATAATGTCTGTGAGTTTCAAAGAGAGAGAGAGAGAGAGAGAGAGGGGGAGAGAGAGAGAGAGAGAGAGAGAGAGAGAGAGAGAGAGAGAGAGAGAGAGAGAGAGAGAGAGAGAGAGAGAGATAGAGAGAGAGAGACAGAGAGAGAGAGAGAGAGAGAGAGAGAGAGAGAGAGAGAGAGAGAGAGAGAGAGAGAGAGAGAGAGAAAAGAAGAAAGGGAAAGGAGATGAAAGAGTCACATTTAATGTCTCATTTTCGGGTTGTCTGAAATATGCCTGGTCTTTTTTATGTTGAAGTGCAGGATTTAGTCTTGGTAGCAGATAATGCTGGCATCACAGTTTGTAGTTGGTGTGTATGCAGCCATTTACAGCAGAATTAATTATACTTACAAAGATGAAAGGCTTCAGAGCTGCTTCATTCCTTTTTTTTTAAATGTATAATTAATGATGATATAAATAGGAGAGCCTATTAGAGGGAAGCTATTTTCAAAAATGTAATTAATCAACCAGTTCAGTTCAGATTTTGTATTAAAATATCAAAATCAGGAACCTTCTGCACAGCTGTGTAATACTCTCAGGTACTGATCAAGAGCAGAAAAAACCGTAACGCTGGACAAACTTAAAACTATGTATTAATTCAAACATTTCCTGCAAGTAGAAGAGTGAGCAGCATGTTTGTTTTGCAGTTTATCTGTTACACTAGCACCACGATTCTTGGGACGGCTGTGTCTGTTGGTCCAGACTAAAATATCTCAACTATTGGATAGGTTGCCATTAAATTTGCTCAGAAATCCATGGTCCCCAGAGGATGATTTTTGATAATCCTCTGACTTTTAATCTAGCTCCATCATCAGGTCAAAATTTTAATAGATTGAGTTTTGATTTTAGCACTGATTAACACCTGTAAGCATGTTAACAGTCTACACTAATGCATGGTTAACATTATACCTGTTAAACATGAGCATGTTAGCATTGTCAGTGTGAAAAACGTTGCATTTATTACAGCCTCACAGAGCCACAATATGTTCCTGCTCCCTTCTTTCAGATTATATCAGATTATTTAGGATATCTGAGGCTATACAATGTCTGACTTATTGTTGCCATTTGCCAGTGTTTGATCACTTTCTGATTGTTGCTTGACTTACATAACATGTGATCTTTAAAATGATTAGCTCTGTCTTGTCTTCCCTTATTATCTGACATGAACAACTGCAACAATTGAAATGTTGTCAGGCTCATCATGGGTGAACCAGACAGCTCATTCTTAAACAGTGTATATACTATTTGCAACACTGGGACTTCTGACAGGCCCAACCCAATTCTAAACTGCCAAAATGAAAATGCAAAACAATGCCTCCAGGCTGGCTGAAACATATCTGTATTGTTTATTTTCTCATTATGTTGTTTCATGTGCTTTTTTTTATCATGTCAGCAGATTCATGAGCTATTATTTATGTTTTTGGTTTCAGTTTTCCCAGCAGCTACAAATGTAATTTACTTTAACTGCAGGACTGTCCTCAAGTCAAGCAAACAGACTTCCAACTGCTTTAAAGTACCAATTAAAAGTTTGGACACATTTTCTCACTCAAGAGAATGAGAAAGAGTGTCCAAACTGTTGACTGGTACTGTATGTTGAATGGGCAACAAGGAGAAAAATCCTGTTGTTTCCATCTGAAGCTGAAGAATCAAGAGAGGGCGGAGACTCCTCAAGTCTCTCCCAGCAAGAGGAAACCTGAGCAGGGTCGGTACCGCGCTGGAATTTACCGCACTGGCATCTGCCAGAGCCAAAACCTCATTCTGGAAGTTTGGAAAGCAGAGTGGAGTGACAGCATTTCCTGCATCCATTTAGAGTCCCACAATATGGAAAACATTTAGACCTCTTCAAAAAGAAAAGTCAAGTTGTAGATCAGTTGCGTTGTGATTTTTTTTTTCTGGTGGTATTTTGAGTAAATGCAAGTTTTGTAAAGGAAACCTTTTATATGTGAACAATAACAAATTGAAAACATAAGGGGAGTTGGTTTTATACTTGATTGTTTGGTCTTGGGGCAGAATTGTTCTTTGTTATGCATTTTGTAAAATAAATTACATTAAAGCTTCTATGAAAGTGTTCAAACATCCTCTGTGTCTCTGGAAATCTGCCACAGCCATTGTCTGGCTACCGTGGCTCTGTGCCAGAATAACCAGGCATGATATTTACACTAACCACTATTTAACCACCATATGTTGTATACATTTTCATTGTTGTCAAGACTGTATCTGCCTCCATTACAAAAATATGTGTGGAACATGAAAATGACATGTTAGTCTGAATCGTTCTAACCCGAGGCTGCCACAAAGGAGACACAAGCATCCTGTTTGTTTGTTTACTCTCTGAATCATTCCCACAGTATGTTAGTTATAACACAATCTGTATTTCTGAACATTAAACACTACAAATGTTTGTTCTGCAAAGCTCATTAGAGTTAATTTCCACAGTGTTACAGATAATGAATATCCTGTTTATGTGTGTGTTAAACTTTTTCATCCATGGTAACCTTCTCTAAAAATTCTTCATCCACACAAAAATGTAAACTAAACCAAAAAGTTTCATTACCTTTTCATTTATGGGATGCAGAACCTTTAAACAAATGTTACCACATGACGCACTCCTCCTGCTCTTAGAGGTTAAAGCTGTTAACCGCAGTGAGTGGTGATAACTGAGTTGTAAGTGAGCTCCTCCATTAAATCTCAATTTTACACTAATCTGACAACAGGAAAGTAAAAATATAAATGACAAAAGATGTATTCAGTGGAAGGCAGTCACACATCATGTTTTACTTGTCAAATAATAATCATATATATGTGTTTTTAAAAAGCAGGTTAGTGTCAAAGACATTTTGTTCTATAAATCTAAGGTTTCTAATGTCGTGTCAGCTGTTGTCATTTGTATTATGATCCTTCCTTCACGCTTTAATGTTTATTGAAATGCAGCTACATGCAGTAAACAACCAAATAAATGTACATGTTTGCAATTAAATGAGGTTAATACTACTTTTATCCATTCTGACAACCATGTACATGTACAGCTTGCTTGCAATAGCATAGTTTTGTAGGAAACACAACAATTTGGTGTTTTTTACTGCAATCTCCCCACAATATCCACACCGTACAACTACAGCATCATGACAATTTTCATGAAAACTCACACCAGTAAGTTGTAGGGTAAGGTTAGAGAAAGATCAGATATTTGGCAAATAGTAGTTTATGAACATATTTTGGAGGAGACAGAGTTTAATTTGAACCAGAATATGCGCCCATATTTTCTACAAATGACCACGTGTGATGTCACAGCTGACAGACTTCACTGTGCTGGTGTTACATCATAACTTTGGGAGACAAATATTCCCCTTTGTTCCTCTAATGAATGTTAAAGGGGAACTCCACCGGTTTTACACATCATAGTCTGTTTACAGGTCTTGCGCAGTGCTTCTGTGTGTGTAAAAAAAATTGTATGAGGCCTTGTGAAGCTTCAGAAGGAGTTCTGTGAAGTCTGTTCCAACTGAAGCTGACAAGTCTGAAAGCTAAAAAAAAACATATTGTGAAAGAATTGAGTGGCCGACCTCTCCTGATCTCTGCTTGGGGCTATATTAAAGGACAGGTTCATAATTTTTCAAGGCTGTCTTAAAACAGAAGTCAGGTGCCCATAGGAACATTGAAACAGTTTTTGCTTGCTGTAATATTTGATATTATTAATTAATTAATTCATCTTCATACTGACTATTAAAAGTAAACGATGCAGGACAAAATCCACAAATCCAAATTGTACAAATTAATCTAAAATCTACACAGTAAGTGTGTATATGAGGCTTCGACCATCCAGGGGATCATTTCCAGGGTTGCGACCTTTTTAGTGCAAATTTCCATCTTTTTGTTCCCCTCCTCTCACTGCCACTCAACAGAGAAACCCAAAGAGGGAATTTCACACTAAAAACACTTCAAATACACCTCTGAAAAGATTTTTGCACAAAGAAGGTCTGTGGTTTTTGTCCATCATGAGTTCACTTAAATGAAACGCACATTATGAAGGACTCTCCTAATGGTCAGCATCAGCAGGAGGGATGACTACAGCGAGCACAACCTGTCTCAATCCTCATATGAGCATCTGATTGTTGTTTTAAGGAAGGCTTAAAAATGTGTGAACCTGTGCCCACAAGAACATGTCCATGTCCGTGGTTGAGTTTAATTGTGGGTAATGTAGGTGTCCGATTATGACAAGGAAGAATCTGTTTAATCTGTTTTATCCTTTTTTGAAAACTGCCAATCATGAGTCTGACAATCTTATAGGATTGAAATGCTAAATCGGTGAAGTACTGTTTTAATTAATGCAATCCATTCCTGTCCTTGGGTATATGGATTTGGTTTTGTAGACTAATATGAGTCCAAACAGCCAATATTACAAAAATATTTACAAGTGGCAAAAATATTAAATAATGATGCATGGAAATTGCAAGCAATGTGTGTTAATGTTCCAATGTGTCTTTTTTAAAGGTATGACATATAAATGTATGATTGTTTTGTACATACAAACATTCATTTCATTAATGTAACATAAGTCATTTTCCAGACCTTTTCCAAGTCATCTCCACCTGTGAGATCTGAACTTTTGAGGAAGCCACCAGACGACTCTGAAAAAAAGAAAAAGAAAAAGGGCTCTTTGGGTGATCTAAGGGGTTAAACGGGAGTCGAAGAGTCTCTTGGCTGCTATTCAAGAGGCGAGCAGCTTCAGGCAGTGCTGGTTGCGGCTCACAGCAGCTAAAAGAGAAGGCTGTCTCCAACGCCTCCCCCCCTCCTGTGTCTCTGTCTCCATATAATTACACTATGGCTGACAGACATGGTGCTTAAAGTAACAAAACAAAGACGGGCTGGAAAATAAACAGCACCTCAGTCATTCATTGAAAGGGCGAGCCTGAGATGTGTACATTGCTGGGTTTTTATACTAATAGTTCAGAAACAGGAAATAGTTTACAGTGAAAGCTTGGAAATCATAAAGGTGACAGTCAGTCATCCTATTACTCTATTACTCATCTTCATGTATTAATGAGGCAACACGAGCTTCAACCACAACTGTTGTTTTTGATTTATTTCCAGTCACACAAGCACTCAGAGTTTCTTTCAGTTAGTAATTAGTTTACAATGATTTCATGCTATAAATTCAAGAAATAAAACTGACTGATGAGACTCTGTGGATGTGTTTGTGTTTACATGTGTGGAAGTGTTTATGTTTGTTGGAGAGGGCGACAGAGTGAAGGCAGACAGAGAAATAAAAAAAACATTTAACATAGAGGTTGTGTAATGTAGATTCAAATTTGATAAATCCATTAGTTAAAAAGTAATAGTATGAGAAGTGACGAAGTTCAGATGACATCAATATGAAGTGACAAATTTTCATATTTGGAGTGTCATGTTTCCAAGCCTGAGTCGGGACAGCTTTTTAAAAAATCTTAACGATTGTTGTGGCCTTTACTGTTTTCATGATAATGAAGCCTAACTTTAAGGAAGTGGTAACTTAAACCTACGCAACGTTTCAAGTGATCATTTTAACCCAAACCATGACCCTTCGTTAAACCTAACCAGACCTTAACCACCGCATCATCACAATATACAACATAATTATTTTTTAACAGTGATTTTTATAAGATATGAAATTGAAATAATTATCAAGATGAAACATGACGCAATATAAAACTATTCAGTCCTTATTAGCAACAAAACACTATCTGTCTGTCTATTCTATAGTCCATCATATGAGAAAAACCTTAAAGTTAAATGTTTGAGCTTCACTGTGCAGAATGATGTATGTGCAGAGTTTGACACTAGAAAACTGTTTTCACATTGATCTTCTGAAGGAGGAATATTTCTCTGAATTCACCTTAAAATCTGAGTTAAAGTGCTATACGCAGAGCAAGATTTGTGACATCATAAGTTAGTTTGGAGTCAATCATAAGTTAACAAGTTAAGTTTACTTTCTTTTGTGGAAAAACCATAGACATATATTATTATTCCAAGAGAGTATATTGGATTGAATTGAGCAGTTTCACTAAAAATACCAATTTGATGTGTAAACTGGTCACAAACTGATTTTATTACCTTTTTTGGTGAGGTGACTGAAAAGTATTATTATTTGAAGTGAGCTGGATCTCTGTTTGTACCATTGTCAATCCAACATTAATTCATTTGAAAGAGTCTGTTGTTATTAAAATTACTGACACTGATCAAATAAAACTGAGTTGAGCAGCAGAGTCACAGAGCCGGCGTCTTTAAAGAGCTCTGACCTTGATGTCGTTGGATGTTTACTTTTCACTTACTGATGACTGCGTGCACCTTCCAGCTTTACAGAATAACCACTTATTCACTGGTGTCACATTTGCCTGAATTTTAATATTTTCAAGCAGCCAGACCGATTACTTTGGATATTATTTGGCTAACAAACATCAGTGTCTCTGTCTGCACAGTCTTTGTTTAACAGACTTCGTTTTTTTTTTTAAACTGCCAGTCGATTGTTTGCCTCCAGGGCGGCTAAGAAAACTGTCCGCCATCATTCTTTGATGTAAAGATGACATTAATAAACACGGATGTGCAATCAGCAACAAGACAGTGAGGAGATGTCTGAGATGTTTGAGCTGTCTGCGGTTTCACACAAGAGAGCTCGCTAACAGCAGTGCTATCGATCCACATGCACTCCCAGCATCAATGTGACAAAACACTGTCAAGGCAATGATGATGTGATGAAGGGAGAGGTGTAAACTCTTATTTTCTCCTGTGATCACTTGAATTGCTTCGGAATTTCTGCACTCATGAGATGATTGACAGCTGGATTACGACCTGAAAAATAGGTGACAACACCCTTTGGATTTACTGTATTGATTTACGAAAGCATGAAAATGAGCAGTATTTTTTTTATGTCACAGCCCCTTTGCTACAAATCTTGTATACTTTACATCACAGCTACTTATTTTTTGGCAAAAAAATTCAATGCATCGTTTCTACCACATCATGCATTCATTGGTTTCTACTGTTTTCTATATGGATATTTATGAAGTGGTGCAGATTGGAGTTTTTCAAATGTTTAATCTATAATTAAATTACATACACACATAACATTAATCTAAAAAAAAAAAACTGATGCAGACTTTATGATCATTAGTTCAAACTATTTTTGAACTATATATAAAAAAACAATAGTTGCCTGAACATCTGAAAATGTGAACAATATATGCAAAACTGTGTAGTAAATTGCAGTTGGTCCTTTAACGGTGCAGTGTGTAGAATTTAGCCACATCTAGTGAATGAACCTAGCAGAAATGGACTATGATATTCATACATATGTTTTAACTAGTGTATAATCATCTGAAAATAAGAATCATTATGTTTTTATTACCTAAGAATGACTTTTATATCTATCTAGTAAGCAGGTCCTCTTCCACGGAGCCTGCCATGTTTCTACAGTAGCCCACAATGGACAAACCAAACACTGGCTCTAGTTTTTCATGAGTTTTGCAGCCATTGTAGGTTTTCCTCTCCGCTACTGTAGATGTCACCAAATCCTGCACACAGCGTCTTTAAACACTCACTCATCTTGTGTGTAGTGTAGAAAATATCTTCCATTAATTACCCATCCCTGATGTATTCATTAACATAATTATAACATCATAATCTGGATGGGGATAATTATACGGTGGCTGGGTGGAGCTCGAGAGGCAGTGGCAGAATTAGCCCGTTTTCATGCAGTTCACAGTGAGGTCAGCACACACCGCAGCCCTGAAGACGAAGGCCAAAAACCCTCCTCCGCCGCTGCCTGGGATTCATTTCATCGTCTCCATGACTCTGAGTCCTGACAAGGGAAAACAATTAGACAGGAGACTGGGCAGTGGTGTTTTCAGATGAGAAAACCAAAGAAGAGATGGAAGAGAAACATGGTAGATTTCGGACAAGGAACGCCAGCAGCAACTACCCCCTCCCCTCTGAATCCTTCCATTGTGTCCGAACCACAAATCCCACACTTTGCCTGGAAAAGCAGAGAAGAGACTCGACTTAAATATACATTTTTTTGGTAGGGAATGCCCAGAGCTTTTACAAAAGCTTTCATTATGTTGTTATACAGTATACAAATAAGAGCTTCAAACTCCTCTCCAAGAGAATCTATGTTACAACAGAATTCTTACCGTCTTTAAATGTGACTGGTTTTGCTACAGTATGACATTTATTTTAA
Organism: Scomber scombrus; assembly: GCF_963691925.1. Classification (NCBI taxonomy): domain Eukaryota; kingdom Metazoa; phylum Chordata; class Actinopteri; order Scombriformes; family Scombridae; genus Scomber; species Scomber scombrus. The sequence continues at coordinate 28,172,147 of NC_084970.1, read as the reverse complement.
GATCGTGCTGCAAACCTACAGTAACACAATGTTGCAGTGCTTCATTTTTCTTCAGGAGTGCTTTGTAATCAACCCCTCTTTCAAGCTAAAGTTAATTACAGGTTTCAGCGAGCAGCCTGCAGAGGTTCAGGGTCAAAACAAAAATGCCTGACTGCCTGAGCGAGGTGCCGCTGCTTCTTAAACAGACGTCTCCAGAAAGGTTTTTAACTGCCTCCTACTGCTTACATCGCATTTTCATCTCACTGTTCTTGCTCTTCAGCCTCTTAGTCAAATATGAGTCTCCATAAATAATTGTGTTGTTGAAAGGCTCAAACAGGATGCCATTACGCTATAAACAGAACTTTCTCCTTGCAGAGTCGGTTTGGGCCTGAGTGCCCTGCTGTGGTTTGTTGTGTAATCTCTCAGTTATGCACTTTATTTTCTTACCACTGGCACTGTGACGCCTTTCACTGTTTTCCATTGCCGCTGGTCCCTTTTAATGCCAACAAGATAGTTAAATTTTAATTATGATTTATAAAGTTTAAACTCATTTTTTTAAAGTATGTGGTGTATTGCACATGTACATTTTTCCTTTTACACAAACAGCAATACTTTTGGGCATGAAAGTTCATTCTTGAGCTTTGGGAACAGTAAATGTAACTGAATAATCAAAGCTCGGACTTCCTTTTAATAGCCTTTCATAACCTAAAAGTTGGCTGTCTTCCTCAGTGAATGGAGTGCCTCAAAGCTAAGTTTATACTCCACACAAGGGGTTAAAGACATGATTTATGGTTATGTGTCAGGTTTTACCTGCTAACAACGCCTCCACAACATTAGATGTATAGCATATGATCAGGCCTTTTTGTGCTGTAATTATATTCCCTGCAGTAACTGTTTTCATCCTTTCATTCACTTTGTGATATAAAGCAATGTTAGCCTATGCAGGTACTTATAGAACTGCAGTTCAGATAACTTCTATTTTGAGACTACCGCAGTGGAGTCGCCGTGTCTATGTTGCTTCATTCACTGCGATAGAGAGATGAATGCAGTAAGCAGGAGGTTGAAGTGGAGAGGGCTTGGATATGGAGAGGGAGACGACAACTGAATGTTTGTTTAGCAGGGATCAGAAGGAGAAAACACAACCAGCTTGCATTGACCAGTCACAGATCTACTGGTCCCCATGCAGGTACATTTTTGAGAAGTTGCATATCAGCTACAGCTTAGCTACGTTCGTGACATGTAGGCTCCGAAACTATGCCGTAAACTATACATCCTTTCATGTGTAACTTCACCCAGCATTGACTGGGAGGGGGTCAAAGTCGTCGACCAGTGCTCAGTGAACAACTGGAAAATGATCGAAAAGGCCATCCCTGAACAGGCACAGGGGTAACAATCTCTTGGCAATATACCAGAAGTTATTATGTGATTTTTTCTTCTTATTATTATTATTATTATTATTATTATTATTATTATTATTATTATTATTATTATTGTTATTATTGTTGTTGTTGTTATATGTGGTTAGAAATTAGTAAGTGGACCTTTGAGCATCAATTATTTTGTTAAACAGCAAAAACTGTACATTGCATCACTCGTGCATAAAGGATGCTTGAAAGGTGTTTCTAAATAAGCAAATATGGCATATCAAAATATCTTTAAATCTACAGGACTAACAAACTTGAGCTTGCGGTGGATATTCAGCGTTAATTTAATCGTATCTGTCACCCACAAAAATGCCTTTTTTGACAACACTAATAAATAGAAGTTAGTCCTCAACATCATATCCTCTTTACCTAACACTTATCAGCATTTTTCTCCATATTTTTCATGGTTCATGACAGTTCATGGTACACACAGAACACATTTCATTCATCTTTTAAACATTAGAAACAGCATCTATGTTGAAGCAGAACTCTGTTTGCTCTGGAATAAAACAGCCAGGAAAAGTGTTTGTCTTGCTACAACGTTGCTAAATATGTCATTCATCGATAAATGACGTAGATAATGAGTAACTCAGGTAAAAGCACTTAAGACCACCACATAAACCTTCATTTAATACAAATACTTTATTGACAATGTGTGTATGGCATACTTTTTTGATGGAATTGCTAAATCATGAGAACATAGACCAGGTTCGTCTTATTTTTACAGTTTATATTTGCAAAATGACGCTGAGAAACTCTGCAATGCATATATAGAATCAAAAGTGCATATTCTTGTTCCTTTTTATTTTGTCTATATACACATTACACTATACATAAATAATTGCATTGTAAAAATGACTCAAGTATTTACATGTATAATATATTTTATATAATATATAAATTTTATATTAAATCTAGGTAGATTACAATTAGGATACAGGGTCAGGAAACCTCCTGTGTATCTGTGAGAGGGTTTGTGTGCTATCTGTGGTTGTTGAGGAGCACCTCCAGCCAGCACGGGCAGGAGGTGATGAACTGTCTGGAGTAGCAGGGGCCCCATCCTTTAGCAAAACTGATGCGAACACTGTGGGGGTCCCAGGGCCCCTCCTGGCTCTCAGGTTTCACGCCATGCTCCGCCATCCAGCTGGAGCGCTCATAGTCAAACACCTTGAGGGAAAAGCCAGGCATCACCCTTTTCACGCTCAGTCCTCGAGCACTGGGTGGGTCCAGAGTGGGCGAGTGGACAAACACCGGGTGCTGGCTGCGATTGTACACCCAAACTCCGTCCGGCTCACGGCTCAGCACGATGCCGAAGCCGATTTTACTGCGTATCTGTTGTACACTGCTGCTGCTGTTCCCTCCACCTATACGGCTGTGGTGGCCGTGAAGTCCTGATGTGCCGTGGCTGCCTGGGTCGTCACGGCGACTGTGGTAGGCGTTGGCATGGAGCTGGCCGAGGCAGAGGCCTGTTCCCTGAGGTAGGTCATAGAAGATGCTGAGCGAGGGCTCGTAGGCTGGATAAAGGCGACCCACACGTGTGCGCTGTTCCCAGTAGGCAACGCTGCACCAGTGAGAGCGATGTCCACCAGAGGTTGAGGAACCAAGGGAGGTACCAGTGTCTGAGGGGAAGAAAAGAAGAAGAATAAATGTTCATTCTTTATTGAATTTCTTTTTCTTTCTTTTTTTTACAACTATGATTTGTCTTTAATGGAGAAGAATGGTCTTGTGTTAATGGGAGGGAGAAAGGAGGATGGGAAAAGAAGTCTTTATGGAAACAGGAGCAAACATGTTTATTCTTTTCTCTGCTCTCAGGAGGAGTGGGTTACCACAAAATTTGTTTCAACACGATGTGATGCTCAATATCAACTTAATCATTCAAAGCAGATAATGCGCTATCATGTAAGGGGCAGCCATGTATAATCAGAGCCATCATTAATGGGCTATATCTAAATTCATTTTTATTATCAGACAGTTCCTTTGTCAAACACTAAGTATTTATTCTTACTGTTTATGAAATGGAGACAAATGAAACAAACTGCGGTAGCTACAAGTCATGGATAGACTGCATGAAGAGCATCTAACTGTATGGAAGTGACATTTTCAGGTATACTAACATGCTGTTTAATGTGATGCAACTGAACAGCTACATAGCTATTTAACCTACTAACTAATGTTTGTTTGGTAGCTGGTTCAACAAACTAAGATGTAGTAGAAGTTGTGTATTCATGTTTGTAAGATAGATAAGAAGGAGACTTCAGCTGGAAAGCTAATGTGGGTTGTTTTGACTCTTCCATATCCAGGAACAGGAAATCAAAGGACAACACAGTACAAGTTATTTAAAAAGCAAATATTTATGTTGCAGTAGACAAAATTGTATTTAATTTGGATGTTTTTTAATTGAAAATTGAATGGCAAATGTTTACAGTTTTGTTTTCTCTAAACTAACAAAGTCATTGTTGCAGAATGAACACAGCAGTATTGATCCTATTCACGCAAGTATCAATACGCAAAACAACACTTACAAGACGACCCCTCGTTTCACACTGTGAACTCACACATGCATTCCTCAAAGCAATTAAACATTTTAGCTCACAACAGCCATACACAGGTCAATAATTTTTTATTCAACATTGCAAAGACAATTTCTCCCACTGCTCGATGTGCAAACTTCAATACAACCTTTAACTTGTAGACAGAAACAACATAAAGTGTCCTAGTAAGGTATTGCGCCACTATGAACCACAATAACACCTTCAGTGCTCCTGGGAATATATTCCTCAAGTCTTTACTGGAACTGTACTGGAGGGGTGAACACCTTTCCTCCAAAACATATTCCCTCATTTAGTGTTTTGATGATGGTGGATGAGAGTGCTGTCTAAAGGCTGAAATGTGCTTCTACAGGCTACACGTAGGCAAACATGTGCAAGGGTTGTTCTGAGATCTTTGTGGCTGTTTCTTTTATACTTGAACATGTTTTGTAAACTTTAACATTTTATTTTTTTCTTCTTTATTTTCCACCCACCTTCTAACAGGACAGGAGTCAAATCAAGCAGCTTGACACTTCATCTGCACGACATGTTATTGAGATTTAGGAGGCATGTGCATCGCCTCCTCTGTGACCCCTCGGTTAAAGCGTAACAGCCTCCTCTGTAGAGACGCTTCTTTGCAGAAGCATAATTCCAGGTTAGCAGGACCAAAAGATCTGTTTACTTTCAAGGCCACAGCAAATAACTCACATCATATTTATAGTCTGTTTATATTATCAAACCAGTCAGTGACCCCTTGGCCTGTGCGGAAGTGTAATTTCTCATATTTCTCCATTTATTTAGACTTTTCCCTTAATTTGTCACCCGTCGTCTATATTTTGAAAAAGGGGTTAAAACTGTCAGCACTGAACAGCCCACTTCCTCCACTGACATCCCTCACCATCGCTGCCTAACACACTCCTTCAGGTCCAGAGTTAAAGAGAAGGTGGAGGGCAACAGCGTGGGGAGTTGGAGGGGGGGCGATGAGGGGAAGCATTCAGCTCTCTGTCAACCTAGCGCAAGCCCATGAACCCTTGACCCCCCAGCCCTCATGCTATCAGCTCACATTAACTCCCACACAGAGTGATGCCATTATTTTGTTCCAGAGACTCTACTGACACAGAGGATTTAAAGACCCATGTGCCTGTGGCCCCATTCCTTTCATATTCCAGCGAGCACCCCCTCTTCATCCACCAGGGGCCAGAATGGCTGCCCTTCTCCCATTAACAAGCTGTGTTTGGGTGAAACCAGGATCGAGATTAGGCTAGGTGTGTTGTGTTTGCACAGCAGCCATTTTCATTTCGGGGGGGATGGGTAAAAAGGGGGTGGTACGGGTCGCTGGGAGGAGGAGGAGGAGGAGGAGGGGGAGGAGGAGGAGGAGATGTGTACGCAAATACAAGCACACACACACATTAGATGATGAGATAGGGCCTCACACATGCACACGTACACACACAAATTGGGCCTTCTGATGCAAACAGTATGACTATAACACACACTCACACACAAAATTGCACTCCTCATCTGAGGCCCACGTGTGTCATTAGTGAATTCCGGGCTGGCAACTCCTGCGGTCTGGAGTTTTTACAGCTCTCCAATAAGAGAGCAAGCTGCTCAGCTAGCAGGATCTCTCTCTCTCTTTCTCTCACACACACACATACACACAAGCAAACACACACACTTTTACAAGCCATGCTCTTCCCTGTAATAAGGCAACACAAACATGTCTGGGGAAACACAGGGAGACTTTATGAGCTCACGATCAAATTAATTCCCAAAGAAGACATAAAACAAACTGGGACTTTTTAGGGTTTTTTAGACATAGTGCACTTTAATTTCTATCTTATAATGAAGGGTGCAGCACAAAATCTAGTATTAAATCCTGGCTTTTAAGTTTCTAATGCACTTAAAGTGTTCATATCACAGACAGAGAGCATCTACAGAAGTTAAATGTCCTGAATATGCTGTCAAAAAACCCCTTCAAAAACTTTATCTTCATACCTTGAAGTGACTATTTAATAATCACCAGTGTGCTTGTTTGCTAATTTGTGTATTTACTTATTTATTAATTTACTATTTATGACTTTATGCTTTATTGTATCATATTTCAGTTTGATTTCAGTTACCTGGCACTAACTTTCTTTGTCTGCTCACTTCATTTCTCTTTCTCTTTTGTGTTATCTTAAACATCTGAGGAATTTTATAAAGGTATCTCAAAAAAAGCTTGAAAACTGGCAAAAATGAATGACAGCTATGTTTCACATTAAGCAACAGGATCACAGTCTTACAGTGGAATTTTTTACTGAAGGTTAACTGATATTATGTTCAGAATAATATAAGTCACGACTTCCACTGTTGTTTGACATCCCGAGTGGTACAGCATGTCATGTTTAATGTTTCTGGCACAGTCTTTAGTGTCATCATGCTCCGTCTGGCTATCATCCAACTAAAAGTATAATGAGCTCGTGTGAGAACGAAAGACAGAAGACGGGGAGGGAGGAGGTGGGCAACCAACTTCTTCAATGGAATTTTTTAAGACAGGTTCAAAATGGAGGTTATCAGTATGTTTATGTTCGAGCGGAGGAAGTCAAAAACCTCTGTGTGTGTGTGTGTGTGTTTGTGTGCGTGCCTGTGTGTTCATCTGTATGTGAGGGCTGGCAGCAATTACAGCGTCCTGCAAGCATTTAAGCCAACCACCATTTAACAGCTCTGTTTACCAATTAGATAAGTAGCCTTTGTTATTTCATTTCAAAATCACTGTCTCTTAGTGCCAATCTCATTGAAACGCCTGGTGCACTTCATGGATGTTTTCTCTAAAGCCTGAACAACAGTGGCGAGGTAAACTAAATATATACTTACTGCTTTTTACTGCAATAAAGGCACAATGATCCACAACTCAGGGCTAGTTTTGTTTTTGGACTGACACAAAGCAGTGGCAATCTAAGTTCAGAGGTCAGACAGTCAGTTTCCTGCCGGCACCCCACAGAGGGTTGAACCTGAGCTCTTTCTTTTACACCTCTGCGGGTTTTTTTTAATCTCCTTGCACCACAAATAAATAGATGTTAAAGGAATATTTTGGCAGAAAGAGTTAGATGAGAAGATTTATTCCACTCTCATGTCTGTACAATAAATATGAGGCTACAGCCAGTAGCTTAGCTTAGCATAAAGCTAAACAGCTAGCCTCTGGCTCGGTGCCAATGTAACAAAATTTGCATGAAGCTATCTTATAAAATTTAAGTTATATCTTGTTAATTTAATCAGTACAAAAACCAAATTGGAGAAATGACTAGTCAAGGTCTTACAAGGGGGAATCAGACTATTTCTTGGTAGGACACAGTGACTAACAGTGACGAGAAAGTCAGCTACATCCTGTGGCGTCATATTTAACTGACAGGAAAAAGCCAATAAGCACAAATTTCCAAATTGTTGAACTATTCCTTTAAACTCTCTAGTTTCTCTTTCCCTAGTTGGAGGAATGGAGGCTCCCTCCTGCCAACCTTAACCTGCACTGTGAAGGAGAAAGCTGGGGGAAAAAAGGGGAAGTAGAGGAGTAAAAAAAAAAGAAAAGACTGAGTGAAAGAGGGAGCGGGAAAATGAGAGGGAGAGAGAGAGAGAGAACCTGCCAACCATAACCAGCATCCACGGAAAAAAATGAAGGGAGAGAAAGAGACTGTGAGAAAGAGAGGGAGGGAGGGAGACCCTCGTCTTTCATCCAGTGCCAAGGATTAGATTCCCCTCCAGTTATTAGACTCTTCCACTGTGCTGAAAGAAGTGTGTGGGTTGGGGAGAGGGAGGAGGGGAGGTGTAGAGGGGGACAGAGGGACGAGAAGCGAGGATAGAATTCAGCTACTGACCATTGTCGGTCGCCTCTAAGGTGCTTTATTTTGATTTGACTTCCTCAAATTTCCTCTTAAAGTTCTAAAAAAAATAGGAATAAAATAAAGTAAGGGAAGAAAAGAAAACACCCCTCCCTGGCTGCAAATGGTAGGTTCTGTGTTGTTTGAGACAACTATCATTACAGGGCAACTTCAATCCAGCAAGCCACATTTAAGCTGGCGTCTCGACTATCTCTGCCATCAGAGGGCTGTGTTATCGCCAGACATGGGCTTTACAGTCGAACACAACGGGGGCTCTCGCTCGCAAACACATACAAACACACACATTCTTGCACACACACGCACACACACACTCCTTCCTTCTCCCTTTTTTTCCATTGTGAGGTGGAGGATCTTGTGATGTAGCCTGCTGCAGTGTGAAAGTAGGCATTTTTCTCTGCTTATTGTAATAACACAAATGAATTCATTCTCTATCACCAATCCATTATTTCACACACACACACACACACACACATACACACACACACACACACGCCCACAGGAAAGTTAGCGTGTGTGTCTGTAAAATTCCTAGGAAGACGTGTTTGGAAGCTGTTTAGAAAGCTCCTCCAAGAGGAAGAGTGAAAGTAACCAGTTTCCTGCATTTCTGCTGCTACTTCAAAGTGCCACACAACTCAAGCCAAGGAATGCTCATGTCTTATATCATCCAATGAGATACCAAGAAAGACATAAAAAAAACTTCTTAGATAAATCCTGTTTAGGTTATTCTTATTTTTTCATTTCAGTTTCATGACTACAGTTGGAGAAATGTTTGTGAAGCCCTTAATGAAGGCTGATCGTGCTGAAATGTCAGAAATGCAAACTCTTCATCTGACATGTGATGCAGATTATATATTGTTGTTTTTCATTGTTGGGGAAAAAACATTAAAAAAAAAACCATTGATTATCTGAAAAATGCAATGTCACAAAGCTGGAAAAAAACATATTTTTCACTGCCAGGTTCATAAATTCGATTGTATGCAAAACATCTCAAATATTGGAAGCAAACAGAGAAAGGGAGAAATAAATCCAGCCCTGCAAACTGCGCTCCTCGGGGCAACTGTAGGCCTATTGTTCTTGGTTCAATTTCATTAACTCAGAATGAGGAAAACTTACTGAATGTTGTACAAGTTTCCTTGAAAAGTGAAATATCAGCTTATACCCAATAACTAAACCTCATCTTGAAGATTGTACACTTTACGTCACATCACCGCAGTGAAAATACAGTCCGGTTTTTTTCTGTTGCACAACAACCTCGCTATTGGAGATTGTGAACATATTTTTTGGACATGCAGGCCTGCATGTCCATTAAAATTGAAGCAGTAAGGAAAAGCACTTGAACAATAAGAACGCACGGCAGGGATGCCCAATGTCAGTAAAATTTGACAGCTAGCTACTGACTCAGAAGGCTCAGTAATGACTTGCTGTATATTTAGCTGTTTTCAGGATTTATAAAGGTGGACCTTTCTGTGTGGTGCTACCTATAAAGTTGTTAAACGTCTTCCTTATCAGATTTTCATATATGTCTATCAATATGTCTATGTCTACATGCCTATGTATATCAATTAATCTATAATTTTCTCATCTTGTTTTTCCATGCTGTATCTCTACAATATTGAGTCTTTGTCCATCCTGAAGAGAGATCCCTCCTCTCTTGCTCTTCCTGAGGTTTCTTCCATTTTTTCCCCTAATAAAGGGTTTTTTCAGAAAAGTTTTTCCTTACTCGAATCAACAGTCTAATGATAGAGGAAGTTGTTTTGCTGTGCAGATTGTAAAGCCCGCTGACAGGCAAATTTGTGATTTGTGATTAACTTGACCAAAAACGTGATCTGAATTCATCTACTAAACAGAACTGACAGGTTGATTGTACTGTGTGTTATTGTGAAGGGTTTTGAACATTCAACCATTCCTGGTCTAATTGTTAGTATCTTGAAGCAGTTTTAGTTTCTGCAACTGTTTTGAGTGCCACGCAACCAACAGAGCTCGAGGATGATGAGACTCAAGCCTATCATACTTCCAATACATTAAGGTGCAACAAAGTGATATATTGTTCTGCTTAGGCTCAACCTCTAGGCTGATGTAGTAAAAGAAGATTGTGCGATCGCTGTGCATTCCTGCTCAACCTGATGTAATCATGTTCACGTTCAGTCACAATCAAAAACAAAGGAGGCAAAGTTTGCACTGAAAATGTTTTGCTAGATGAGGGGGCGCTAATCTGTGTAGCATTCTTGATAAGAAAAAAGAAAAGAATAGTCCTTTCTACAGTCTGCTCCTTGTTGTCTTTGCTATCAACAAACACCACCATTAGCTCACATGTGGTGACTGTAAAGCCAGTGTAGCTCCTATACAATAGATGTGGTTACATTTTTGAGGAGGTGCACTTTGCTAGCCCTGTGTTTACCTACAGAGGCACCAGAGACACATCTATATGACACAAGGTATCACATAGACAGAAATCAGACTTCATTTAGTGCTACAAGAGGACAGATGACATATTTTGGCTTTAAGCATAACCAACCGTTGGTTTCTGTACCTTAAAGACAGATTATTTCAATCTGAATAGAGACAGAAAAGCAGAAAATAGAGACAGAGAAGCAGAGAGAGACACAGAGGGGCAGAGCTCGCTGCAGTTGACAAGCCTCCCCTCCCAACACATTCCTGGACAGGCGCCCTCTTCCTCGACACTTCCTCCCCCCGCTCAGCCAGCCACAGAGGTCAAGTTGACAAGTCTCTCATTGAGCCTCACGTGATCTGACTATATGGCCTTCACTCCTCACAACATAATTACAAACGTTTATTGGTGGAATTGATCGATTTGTTCCACTATGAAAGAAGGATTTATGAAATTCCAACTAAAACTTAATTTGGCTGAATTTGAAAGTCCAGCAGTTAAATGCAAAATCACTACACACAACGTACACAGACAGGAGGAAACACAATGACTGTGAGACCTGCACTGATTTCACAGATATCCTTCAGAAAATAAATAGAGGGATCCTGTTTAAGAAAGCATGTGGAGGCCCTACAGCAAATTAACATTTAACAGATTTCTTTTGGCTGAAAGAAAAATGATGAGAAATAATGGCAATTAATCGTTTGATGATATTGGATTAAAATTGTTACTGTTGTACTGAACTGTTGTAAAATGCTACATTATAAATCAAATATATTACTGGGAATCACTATTGTGTCTATGTTCTAATCACATGATTTTCAGACACAGGTGTCAACAGAAAACTTAAAGGGGAAACAGACATTATTATCCTGTTAGCTAACAGGAAGAAAGACAAGTTTCTTCAGGTAGCATACTCAATGCTACCAAAACGTATGCAGATATAAGTGGTGTATCATCACATTTGCCTGTGCAATATTATAAATTGATCATATGGCATAAAGGATTATCCTCTTCCTCTTTTGGTTGCGCAGTGGTTGATACACTTCCATTTTGCCGTAAATCGAGCCTTCATTTTCCCGGGAGTTTGTACCCAGCGGCAGACAGAATTGCTAAGTGAAAACGAGTCTAACCGCAGACAGTGTCATTATTCTATAGCCATTACACTGTGCAATCAACATTTACTTCATAATGATAAGTTAAAGCTAAAAAAGTTGTCTATATCCACTGTAACCGTACACTTCAGTTAGATCACTTTTGAGCCACAGTAGCAGCAAATCTAAAACCTAGTTGTGTGTGTGTGTGTGTGCGCACGCACGTGCGTGTATGAAAAAGTGTGCATGCGGGTTTACATTTTTCAGTAAAAGTGAATATTGTATTATGTCTGCTTGTCAGTGTGGGTTTATTGAGCAGTAAGTTTCCAGTACTATGGGTTGACACACACACACACACACACACACACACACACACACACACACACACACACACACACACACACACACACACACACACACACACACACACATAATGCCCTCACTAAAAACAGGGAGCTACAACTTCTGAGAACTAGGTGAATGTTGCTTCCCCCAAATAAACAAATAAAGTCCTAACTAACTCAGCTTTTGCACTCACAGTGCACGGCACAGGCGACAGCTTCCTACATTTCATAGAGTCAGAGCCTGTCGACATCTGCAAAGAATCTTTAGGTTCAGCAGCATGGCAGGATTCCATTAAAAGCCAAATTGCGAGTTGGCAAAAACTCTGAGGGAACAACGGAAAGCCACAGCCAGTCCTGTAATTTAAACCTTATTTTAAATTGTGATGGCCTGACAACATGGACCGAAGGAAAGAGAGAAAGAATAAGAGTTAGAAAGACAGAGGGCAAGAGAGAGAAGGAAGAAAGAGATCAAAAGAGGCTGCACAAACAATAAAAGGCAAAAGTAAAATGAACTGACAAAGAAGAGTAAAAGTGGACTAAAGAAGAGAAGGGGGATACCAAAAGAAGAGGGAGAAAAAGGTGATTAGAACATTATTGGGATATGACACAAAGAAGACAATCTGATATCCTAAATACATGCAAATCCAGTTTCACTAACAAGGTGTAAATGTCTGAAACATGCTTCTGCGTCTGCAAGTCTGAAAACACTTTTGGATCTGCCTGCAAAGTGCAGACAGTGTTGATGGAAGTGCAATGAATCAGTGCAGCATCTATGAAGCCAGAATGTACAAAGAGTCGAGATCAAACACAGAAATCCTGGAAAATAAATCTAATGAATTAAATGTTTTAAAATAGGAAATAAATTATATGTGCTTTTGCTTCTTTCCTTTGGTTCAATGTTGGCCAAACCGCAGTGATACGGATATCCTTTCCTGCTCAACCAATCATCATTTGTTTGAAGTATGAAGACCTCAGATACCCTCGAGCACTTGGAGAATAAGTATGTACTTCAGAGGTATGCATGCTGACTGTTTTCAAGCTACAATTTGCCCAGAAACTCAATCTGTGCATCCGTACACAGAGATGTTTACATGTATCTTCACTGAAGGATGTTTCAGCATGAAAACCACAGAAGACTCCATCAGTTCCGAGTTTTAAGAAAATATGTACCGGTAATAGGTTTTGAAGTTGATTGAAGAGAAACCAATAAGACAATGAAATGAAAGAATGAGATTAGTAAACTGAAATGAAATAACACAGTTCAAACAAAAAAGCAAGGAAATGTTACCTTTTTTTGTTTAATTGGGCAATTCTGTTTCCTAGAAATTAAGTTCATATGCAGCAAATATGTTTTGCTAGACACGTAACGCTGGCTGAATTATTTCTGTTTTCTTTCAAAATACTGAGAAAATGTTGTTAAATAATGTATTTGGTAAGTTGCAAAAATGTTGATACAGAATGCATCTGTGAAATGTTCTGAGACATTTTTTCTCTCTTCACCAAAATATCCATTCTTGCAGTACAATATCCGCTGGTAGAAACTTCAGCATCATTAAATGTTTTACGGCACTGGCAGTATTTACAGTTCGGGAAAGATCATGGTCTTGGTTTAATACAGAAAAAAGTCTGCAGTGACTTGATGCATTGTGTTTATTATCATTTAAATTAAATCACCATCTTTCGCTAACCTTAACCAAAGTGCTTTCGCTGCCTAAATCTAACCACACATGCAGGACTGTGGATGTGAGCGCCAGTCTCTGGTGCCTGCATCTTGTATGTACGCCATCCAGTACAACCTCCTCCTTCTGACCTCAGAGTGATATATAAATATAGTGCTTAATTAATTCAAAAAAATGTTGCCTGTGAATATAATCCAGGAAGCCCTTACGTTTGCCAGTGAGACATAATTGGGAAAACAGTTTAGTAGTAAAAAATGTAATTTCTAGGAGACAGGATTGAAATGGGAGACACTGTTTCATGATGAGGCTCCTGTCTTTGGCAATGTCGGCCTGTTGATTGGTCGGTCCACCACCTCAGTCCAAACTGAAATATCCCAACAACTTTTCGGAGGATTGCCATAAAATTTGGTAAAGACATTCATGATCCAATTCCTACAAACCTCATGACATTCCCCATCAGCTGTACTTTGTGTTCAGTGCTACTAGCAAGACTACTAGCTACACTAAGATGGTGAATATGTTAAGCACTTCATCTGCTAAACTTCAGCATGTTACCATTATCATTGTGATAAAGTTAGTATTTTGCTCAAAGCACAGCTGTGCCTGAACACAGGCTCACTGAGCTGCTGCCGCTTTCGTGGCTGTAGACTCCTGTTTTGTTATGCATGAAAGAAATATGGTTGACAAGTATGTATGAGCTTAAATTGTAGATTCAACCTTGTTAAACCTCAACTTACAGTTAATCAAAATATATTAGCAAAGAATACCCACATCTGCTATAAGTCATTTATTCTTATAAGATAAACATGCTGAAATTCTTAACAATATTCTGGCTGAAGAAAAAGAGTATCGCTTTCTTCTCTATCCTTCAGGTTACATAGAGAAATATAGAGAGTTGCACTTGTCGGTTGTTATTTTGGAAAATCAGGAGTCTACCATAACTCTACTGCGGCTGTGATGAACATTCTGCCATTTAGGCTAAAATGTGAAAAAACTTCCAAAAAAAAAACCTTCTAAACCGCTGTCAACATGAAAGTCTGCAAGCGAGTGCTGTGCGTCCTCACCCTGCTCGTATAAGTGAAAAAGAGCCATGATGGAAAATATTTGAGGAAATGGCAAATGGTTAATGGGCCAGCACTTGATGTTGAATTCCATAGTCTAATGTGTCTCAGTCAGGCATAAGAGCAAGTGTTGTACGCGCGCCAGCAAACAGCCTGGAGGTTCAGGTCACTGAGAGGACCCGTCCAGACTTAGACGGATAGATTCTCGCTGGACGTGGTAGAATGTGGGTGTTTACTTTTTGTCTTTGCACTATTTTTACATCTCGAGACTTTGGCGCACCAATGATATCTCAAAAATCAATTCTTACTTGGATCCTGCAAAAGGTACCTCATATAAAATTCATGCTCCTGTGAGACAAATCTTTACTTTTAGAGCCGCAGAGCCTCAGTAGATCATTTACAAAACCTTATGTCAACCTGGACTGACCTGGAACACTTTATGAACCAAGCTCACTAAAACAGCATGGTGCAGTCCCACTCTTAAAACCGTCCTCCAAACTTCCAAGAATGTCGGCTCCGCTCTGTGTTTCTTAAGTATTAACGGCGATATGTTCAAACATGTATCAGATGTCACTCTCCAGAGTCAGACCCCCTTATCCCCCCTCCCACCTCTTTCACTCCGAGACCCTACTCCCCCTCACCTTCCCAATTTCCCAACATTCCTGGGCCGTGCCCCATCAGTCAAAGGGCCAATTCATGGGGTTAATGCTGCAGCGAGTGCAGACAGGGCTTTGAGACAGGATGTTTGGCTGATACCTTGCTCTGCTTAAGCAAATAAGCCACCAAAATATGATTACTGAGGGCAGAGAGGGAGCAGTCTTCTTGTCTTACTTCAGTGCATCAAGACCATACTAATGTCCACTAAGTATCATTGCTTTACTTGTTTCCACATGTTGAAAAGCCAGAGCCTGATGACAAGAAGGAAGACAACTGCTTGACAACTGTAGTGATGTTTCTCAATTTATTTGTCCCTTTAACCCCTCAAAATCAAAAGGACACTACCTGTAAAAACTGCTGGTAAAAACAAGACTACATCTTCAGTCATGCTAGCAGCACCATGAGGCTGTAATGCTCATTACACACTCTGAGACAAAAACGGACACTTTGTTTTTCTTAGATCTTTACCACTAGTGGAGCAAAAATGTCAGATCTGGCCTGGGTTAGTGCCAGAGGAAAGCCCGTGGTGTAAATCAAAAGGTCATTTTATGACATCTCGTGTCACAATCGCTTCATATCCGAATCAACTTTGTAATCAACTTTATTACACATAGACCACAAATAAGAGCAGATGAGCTGGAACAAACCTTAATGACAGCCTTCCAGTATTAATTATGGGGACTTTTTGGCAATGTTATGTCTCCTAATCAAAGGAAGGAAGTATCAACAAGAAGATGCAATAAAATGGAAATAAAATTCAATATTTACACTGATGTAAATGATTCAGATAGAGGAGCTTACTAATGTACCCAGTTAAATGTAGTTCAGTCTGATAATGATGGGCTGGTAATATGTTATACAATAACGGCATATCAACTATTGGATGTAACATGGTTACATTTAACATACGTAGTGCTACAGTATACAACAAATGTATGCTAATGTTAGAATGGCAGCATTAGCTTAATAATCAGACTGAATGTCAATTTCACTTCATCTCATCCATTCAGTCTGATATTGTGTTCATGTTCGCTGTTTTTTGTTTCGGAGGTGGGTTTATTCTTTCAGCAGCGAGTAATGTTTCAGTCCTGTCAGCGTCTTTTTCACTTTTTAAGAGTTGTTTTTTTATATGTTTTAGACTTACAACAAGCTGTACATCAGAGTCGATCTCATACATGCTTGTCGCCATATATTGGTCTTAATTACTGTTGTTATTTTTCATGGATTTAACATGATAGCTAAAGTCCCCATTATTAAAGTTGCCTACTGGCAGGAACAGCCATCAATGAGCACATTGCCATATTTGAACAAAACTGAAATGTGGACAGTGGTTCAGATCTGGAAGTAAATTATGAAAGCATTGTATGTTAGTTTCCATCTCAAAGTACAGCTAAGGCTGACAGGAATAAGCATTAGAGGTATCCTGCCATGAAATTAGATTTTTTGTATGAGTGGATATTTTGACCTGTTTGTCAAAAGATTTCATTACAATTCATCCTGAGTTAAATATTTCAGTTTAGACCAAAGTGTTCTGAACCAATCCACCAATCAACCCTCACAGTCAACCTAAAGCCATATTGCTTTAAAAAATCTGGCAAACAGCAACCACAGATATTGCCAAATTTAGTCAGAGATTTAGTCATTTGTGTATCAGTCACATGATGTGAATAATATACACTACAGGAGGATGGTAGCAGTGGAAAATAGTGCTGCAATACAAGCCACATTAAATGCAATATACAACAGAGATCTAAGTGCTTGTTACGCACCAATCATGAAGGTAAGAAAGCAGAACTTTGCCTTTTTCCTTCCAACAAATCGCGTGATTGGTGAGTGTGTTTATATGTGTGTTTTGTCCTGATAGAACCCCTATGTGAGTACTCTGAGACGATCTTATCACTGAGTCAGACAGAAATTCCTCCATGTCTCTCCCTGTCGCACACACGTACATGCACGCACACGCACACGCACACACACAAACACACACAATAAGCAGTTGAATGACACGTTTTGTTGGAGTCACAGAGGGATGGTCCAACTTGATATAAGCCTACCAAACACCCAGTAGACATTTCCTTTTTCAAAGCGAGGGCTGTTTGCTGTGGTTTAAAGGGAACGTTAACTGATCGAATGATAAAAGAGACCAGGGTAAAGGTATGTATGGCCACGCCCTGCTGCCTCTGCTTTTTCTTTAAAGCTAGCTGGTTTAAAAGGAATAATAAAAAAGATGCTAAAGTGCCAGAGCACATGTTCAATGCTTGTTTTTGTTCTAAAGAAAACATCACAGGCTTTAGATGATATTCCAGAGGATCACCTGCACAAAAAAGACTCATTTACTCTTGAAAGATCTAACCAACATCAAGGGCTTTTTAAGCTACACTTCTTTGATACATGCTTCATGTTCAGCTTATTTCCTGCTATTATACCAGCTGTAGCTCAAAAGCAGCATCTTATAACCTGTCAGAGCTCATGACAAAAACTGCATGCAGATTTCTTCATTACTTCTGTTTAGCCAAGTCTTGCTCTTGCTCATGCTCTTGGCCCGAGCCTCGGCTCTGGGCTCCAGTGCTCTGGTGTGGGGGGCAGGGGATCAGAGACCACACACAAACGCAGACTCACACAAACACTCCACACACCACGTCTTCTTGTAAGAAAACTGATCTATTTCTACTTATTTCACCAGGCAGACAATAGGAGGGACCTCCCCTGGCTACTCAGCCCAGCCTAAAACTTGACTGTTCACTCACTTGCGACCTTGACTCAACAGAAGTTTGGATTATTTTCAAGCTTCCCTTCCAAAAATGCCTCTTTGTGTCCTTGTTTTGTCAGTGAAATTAACTTAGAAATGCTATACAGATTTGGCAGATGTGTTTCAATTTGAAAGGAGAGAAACAATCGTTATTTGTATTAAAAATGTATATCAACTCTTGAGTCACATAATCAAAAGATTCGATTCTACAATAAAGAACTAACACATGATGGGCATTTTATAAGCTGATTCCAGCAATTTTAGACTCAGTGTGTTTAAATTTGACAAACTTTACCCTAACAAAAATAATGAAAAGTGTCAGCATTTCTAGCCCATAATTGTATTCCTGGCAGTTTTAATCCTTCAAATCACTATTTGGACAGGTAAAGGGTAAAGGTAAAGGAGTTAATGCATCTTTTTTATTTTGATTCCTGCTCTAAATCTTTAGAGTGGTGAGGCTTCCTGACAACAGAAATGCATCTAAACCAACCAAACATGCACAACAACTTGAAAACTTTGTAAATGACCAAATATTTTATCATATGTGATCGAATCTGACAGTCACACACACAATTAAGTATCGTTGGGCTCCTCAGACAGGTCTGCAGTGTCGTGACTACACTTCGCAGACTTCATAGGTGCCCATTCACCTTTCAACACCGTCCACAAGTGAGTCCGGGGAGGCTTGATTGAGTGGGTTTGTGGGTTTCTTCTAACGCTACAAGCACCTCTCCACCCGACCCCAGCACGTAAACAAATAAAGCTCCAGTTTCATCATCTAGAGGGGGCTGTTTCCTGTCCAAGCGCACCCCTCAGCCCTCCCTTTCCACATATACACACACGCACACAAAACTCTACACCTCAGCCTCATCAGAGCCGCTCCGCTCCCCCGCCCCCGAAATGCCAGCCTCTTTCCACTGCTCAATTGCCGAGAGGAATGGAGGGATTTGAGGGAAGAAAGAGGGAAAGGGGGGGATGGGTGGTTCCAGAGGCAAAGGGGATTGGGAGTATGCACAGGGATCTTATTGCAGCTTCGTCCCAGTGAAATATTTTGCTGTGGAGAAAGCGTACAGAGGGAGAAAGAGAGACAGAAAGGCTACACTGCTGCGGCATCTAGATAGTGAGAGACCTCAGACCCCCACCGAGCCCCCCATGCCTCTCGGACAATAGAAGCTTTATGCTGCAGAGTTTTTGGTTGTCTTAACAGCCTTTGAAAATAGGAAGGAAAGCACAACATAATAACTCCAGTAAATGCAATTTACTCGTTTATGTAAACATTCATGGAGAGGATGTAAGTGTGTGTTTGCATGCAAGAGTGTGCGAGACTGTAAATGCATGCGCACACATACATCTCATGCAACCAAAAACTTTTTCTTGTTGGAAAAGTTTCCTGCTCTGGAATACAAATCACGCCCATCTGAAGCAAACATCTGCCCAGACTCGATGTTTTTGTCCTTCTGCAATGATAAATAATGCAGAGTTACTCACCTGTGTAGTCTCTTGGCGTAATGTGAGGCGGGTTGGAGGAGAGGGGCAGCACAGTTTCAGTGTAAGACAGAGTAGAGTCTGGTAAATGTGGGGAGAAAAAAGGACAAAGGTACAGTAGAAGAGTGAGAACTAGACTAGAGCTGTAACAAGTAGATGATGAATCAAAGTTTGATAATCAATTCATTCATTTATCAAACACAATGCCACACGTTTTATGGTTTTCTGTTCTACTCTGCTTTACATTATTACAAGTTTAATATATCTAAGTGTTGAACTGCTGGTAGGAAAACGTCTGAAAACATTCCCTTTGACTCTGGATAAATCTGTTTTGCCACTACTTTCTGACATAATTAATTGAAAGACTAATTATCAGATGTATCTGTTATGGAAATAATTATTAGTTGCAGCCGTAATCCAGAACCTAGAACAGACAGCTTGTATGCAAAAACAGAGGCTCCGTATTATCAAGTCCAGGTGTCATCAAAGGGGAGATGATCACAGGTAAATCCTGACAACCAGAGTCACTTCCAACACAAGCAGTAATCTGTGTTTTCAATCTAAAAATATGGCAATGACGACACCCTCTGTGTCACTCACTGGTTTGTAATGAGGCCATTTTTCCAAACTCACCCAGTGGCTTGTGTTCATCTGAACGGGACACAGAGTATGGGGGAGGAGGTGATTCTGGAAAAAACAACAAAAAAATTGAATTAAATTAAAGGCCGTATGATTGTAATCCTAAATCATCAAACTGAACTGTTTCACATGGTGTTGTTTTGCTTCATGAAATGATTGAATTTTTACATCAAAGTCTGCCAGCTGTCAACTTTAGTTTGTGAAGCTTACAGCTGCATCACTGCAAACATAAACTAATATGTACAACATATTCTGAACCTCCAAGTATTTCATCTCACTGTAGCTTTATTTAATTTGAGAACTGTATTTGATTCCCTGAGTTTTTGCTTGATCTTTTTATCCTGTGCTTGTCCTGCATCATTAGACAGTTTCATTCACTCGCGCACACACACACACACACACACACACACACACACACACACACACACACACACACACACACACACACACACACACACACAGGATGACTTCTGAGCAAAGCAGCTCTGTAAATAAGCTCAGTAATGCTGCTGCTGCAGGGATAGTCCCTTCAGTGCAGAGTGGACATGGGTTTGTGGCTGCGGCCCCTTTAAGAGCAGAGCCAGTAATTGCCGGAGTCCTCAGTCAGTCAGATACCCAGCGAGTCAGTCTGGCGCCAGCACTATGCAAACTGTATATTATCGGCACTCCTTCACCTAAATAACAAGAGGAGGACCTCCTTGTCAGAGAAAAAAGAGCCTAAGTGCAACTTGAGAGCGACCTTCAATTGGATGATGTGGGAAGCAAAGTTTTGCGCAGATTTAAATAAGTGTGTAATGTGTTAGGAATGTCCAGAGGATATCAAATTAATGGTGGACCAAAGTCAGAGCAGAGTTATGAAATAAAACTGTATGACAAACAATAAAAACACTACAGGAGTATGTTTGAATGTAGCTCAGTAACATTTGTACTCAGGGGTGTTTCTGCATTTTGATCTTCAGTATGATTATAACCACTTAACACGCGTGTAAAATATGCTGGATGACTTCATCAGAAACTATTGAATCAAGAGGAATAACTGAATAACCGTGACTGTGACGTTGTTCAACACATGAATCAACATATGTATTGAGCTGCAGGCCTCAGATAAACTTGTTAACTCTCTGGTTTATTGTAAATTCCCATTAATTTCACGCTATCCTGTATGGGCCATTAATCTTTAGATTGCATAAAGCCCACTCAAATTCATGACGCATTTCACTGCTATGAGATTTATTTAAGTCTCATGGCACTCAACCTGGCTTTGGTACGCAGTGGTTCTCAGAGTGGGGTCCCAAAAGCTTCTTGAGGGGGTCCAAGGGGCCCTCAGAAGACTTGTGATGGCTTGTTTTGAGTGATGCTAAATGTGGTGGAAGTTGACAGAGCAGCATGAAGGTATTTACCTTGAATATTCTCCTCTCATCTTCCCTATCACCCATAGCATACTTCTAATCAGTTGCAATTTGGTATTTTCGCAAAAAGGTATTTTCTAAGCATAAAGGTCCCCTGAGGATCAGATCTAGCCCCTCACCCCCCGCCTCTAGTGTCCTTACCTGGCCCACACAAGCGGCTGTAGTGATAAGGGTTGCAGCACACTTTTGCGCTGTCCACTGCGCTGAAGCTCTGGCAGTGGCACAGCGCTTTGAGCCGGGCTGAGAGTGGCAGGTCGCTCCAGCGGTACAGTCTGCACAGGAGATACTGAGGAGAGATGTGATGAGCATCGAGCCGCAGCTCAGTGCTCGGCACCATGACGCACTCGCTCGGTATCCCTCCTTTGGTCTCTACAGCCTTCACCAAAGCGTCCAGACATCTCTCCTTGAGTCTTTTCAGAAAAACATGAGCGGTGCTCGAGAGTTCCTCCTCCAGCGCCGCGTGCCTTGGTGAGCTCTGACAAGGTCCCCCTGCGTCTTTTCTTGGGGCCCAATATGGGCTCCGAGATCTGAGATCCCATTCCCCAAACAAACAACATGTCACCGTCCTACTGTCGCCCTCCTGTCCCCGCCGGGAGCCTCTGTGCTCCGGGACGCACATGGCACCCCGGTCATCGTCAGGTTGCTCCTCTTCCTCCCTCTCTGCGCTCTCCGTCAGCTCTCCAGCCTCCACTATGAGTCCTGCAGCCGGGTCAGCGTGTGTCACCGACCGCTGCTCATGTCTGTGGAGCTTTCCTGAGTTTCTGCTGCACGGACCGTTCCGTCCTCCCTCACCTCGTCTGTTTCCATCCCGCCCGTCGCTCTCGGTGACCAGACGGCTTCTCCAGAGTCGCCGTACAAGACCTGAGCGTTTCGACTTGAACATACGACAACCTAGACAGTTTTGGATGTGTCGTGTCGGTCCCGTCCGGGTCTCGGGAGATGCCACATCGATTTAGACTCGTCGCGCAAGACCTGGGGATTGTGCACGGTGCGCACAACATGCGCAGCCGGTGGTCACCGTTTTATGGCTATCCCGCAGCATTAGAAAACAATATTTACGCATGTGTTACGTTAAACATCACTAAACGTCTGGAGAAGGAGAAGGCTACACACAGTCACTGTTTAGTGACCGGCTGTCGCCAACTCAATTAAGCCACAACTTTTGCCAGCTCTCTCACAAAACCTTCAAGTCCCCAACACTGTGGAGATCCCGCACACAATCCCCAAACCATAGTTAAACCACTCATGCAGCAGTATCAGTTTACATTAACCAAACAGTAACATGCGCATCAGGACGCATACATCCAAGAGTTCTCCAGAGTTTCTCCCTCAGCTTTGGGCGCCCCACGGTCCTTAAAACCTTTTCCCTCACCCCAGAATAAATCCTCACTAGACTGAAATCCCGGTGTTTTCTTTCGCTGTCGTGGAAGTTGTAATCCCGCTGCAGAATCCCGAGATAAAGCCGGGATGGTCGGGGACTCCGGTGCCAAACTCCAGGACGGATTCCGCGCTGAGAAGTTGTTTTAAAGAGAGCTGGAATTACTCCACTCTCCACTCCCCTGCAAGTCCTTCTCGGGCGCACACACGCAAAACACACACACAGGCACACGCGCACACGCAAAACACACACACACACACACACACACACACACACACACACACACACACACACACACACACACACACACACACACACACACACACACACACACACACACACACACACCGCAGTCAAGCCTGCCAAAATAAAACCCGTCTC
Source organism: Scomber scombrus (assembly GCF_963691925.1). Taxonomy (NCBI): domain Eukaryota; kingdom Metazoa; phylum Chordata; class Actinopteri; order Scombriformes; family Scombridae; genus Scomber; species Scomber scombrus. Next base: position 28,149,076 of record NC_084970.1, on the reverse strand, counting down.
TTTCGGCTTTTACTTACAAACTAAAAGTTTTAACGGTGAACGCTGCAAATACTGAATACAACTTTTAAGATGAAGGAATGAATTCATTGATTGGTAAAATGTAACCTAAAGAAAGTTTGGCAGGACGTTTAAAGGTCTCTTATCATGAAATACATTTGCTAATGATTCATTTTACAGGTTGTATTTTCCAGAAATTTCTGAGAGAGAAAAACGGATTTATTATAACAGACATGATAAATATTACAGCAAAGTACAATAAGAACAATTTAATACTGATGATAAGAAAAGAAAAACACTTTCCTTGAATAAACAGCTTTAATTACACTAAATAGTCATTCTTTCTTGATATTGTTGTCAGTTTCCATGTTGTGACCTGCTGTGCATTGAATAACTGATTAATTGTAAAGGTAACACTGTTAATGTGTCAATAAATAGAAGGCTACCAAATGTCATATAGGTTAATTGATAAGCTAAGAAAAGTAAAGTATAAGATAATTTGTAAGCTACGAAATGAAGTTTAGGCTAATTTGAGTTCTGAGTTAAAAGTCAGCATTTATTTTTCACATGTGGCACTAATCCTCTTCCATAGTCCTGAGCCAATCTACAGATTTAGGACTACATGCTGCTACCTTACCTGCATTGTCCTGACATGTTTACATATCATATAATGCCCATGTCTTAGACAAAACTGTTGACAAGTTATCCTTTTTATATTTGATATTATTTTATATTTATATTGCCATAATGAATCCTACCTCTGCTGCTAAAAGAAGAAGTTTGATTTATTGATGGATGTCATGATATTATTTGTTGAAATTGGTTGTTTTAAGCCTGCATAAGCACACCTCATATATTGTTTTACAGTAAGAAAACATGATTGGATTTCGATTTTATATATGGAACATTTTGATATATTAATACAACTGCTGCCAGTGTTCATGTTTGTCTGAGTAAAAGTAGGCTTTTATTTTGAAGCTCACAAACTTCACCTTTCTCTTCCTGTTCTGTTTATATTGACTCTCTCTCTCTCTCTCTCTCTCTCTCTCTCTCTCCTCTCTCTCTCTCTCTCTCTCTCTCTCTCTCTCTCTCTCTCTCTCTCTCTCTCTCTCTCTCTCTCTCTCTCTCTCTCTCTCTCTCTCTCTCTCTCTCTCTCTCTCTCTCGGGGCCCCCAGAGGAAAGCTCTGGAGCCATTGGTTGATTCCCGCCATCATGTGCCAGTCTAGACACTCCGGCGGCTGGAATACATCCATGGCAGGGAGCCGCACTGATTGTTGCGCAAACACGGTTTCAAGTTTCTTAACTCTTAAAGACGCAACATCCTGCTCTGCTCTACTGGAAGTGGAAATGTTCTGCAGAGTGGAGATCACACAGAAAATTACACTGGTCATAAATGGACACTTGAATAATAACAGATGCAATAACAATAATGAATAATACATGCTTATTGGGCACAGAAAAATAAAAAAAAATACAAATTATAAAAATATGTCAATTCCCATAATAATAACAATGCCTAATACATATATGTACATTTTAATATGATATATAGGATTAAAGATGAAGGATTTTAGGATTAAAAAGAAAAGATGATTAGCATTACTGCATTGCCATCATAATATTAAAATGCACAGTTAAAACGGGGTTAATACAGCACTTTGTGTATTAACCCCGTTAGTAAATCTGTGTGAGAGTGATTATTTATTTAATATTCACATTGTCTTGCAGTTTGATTTTCTTATCTTCAAGCTGTTGAAATCTTCATTACACTTTTTTTTAATATTCTGCTAGGAAGACAAATTTCAAATCCTACATTACTCCTGATGTCTGCATGACACTTTCAATTAATAATATGCTGAATAACATTTAGTCATGAGACCTTTTCACTAAACACCATAAATGTTTTTAAACAAGCAAACAGGGTTGTCAAGCCAAGGACAATACGCCACTTATTATATACTTTATATATGTTTCACTTTAGTGTTCCTGGAGATCTCATGCTTCTTTGTTTGTCATATATTTTTTATTTTTCAGGTACAGCTGTGCCACTCAATGCACACAATGCCAGGTAGAGGTTGAGATACAAACTGCCAAAATAGTGAGTGTACACAGTTGAGTAGCTGGACCGATTGGATGAGGGGGGGGGGGGGGGGTGTAAGAAGGGGGTTAGGGTATCCCCTAGTGGCATCATTCCAGTCCTCCCACTGCACGTCTCTGTGCCAACATGATCTCCTGCTCTCCACCGCTGCTCAATACCAGCATTTTAACAACTCCACAACTGTTGGTTGAAGTGGAAGTTACTGTCACAGGATTAACACAGTGTTCCTGATGGGTAACCGTTCACACCTCATATCATAAGCATTAACCCTGCGCGTCAATGGCATGTCCAGTTATGTGTGCTGTACCCAGCATACCCAAACTCCACTGGAGTATGTGAGGACGACAGGGCTGGCTGAAGGAGTGGGAGTCGTGTTACAATGACAGAGGGAGCAAGTCAAGGAAGAAGGGGAAGCAGAGAGCAGTGTGTGTGGCTGCGGAGGGGTTCACTGGGCACCTGTTCAAAACGTGTTCCCCTGTGTAACTCAATCAGATGCAGGGATGCAGAGAGTGAAGGGAGTCCAGAGTGGAATGTTTCAGTGGCCACATAAACACCATCGGGACTCACAGCAAAGGGAAATGTGATACATAACCAGTAGATTTTTTTAAATAGATCACACACTCATAAAAAGGTTCAAGCATAATTACAGTCCAACATTAGCCGACCTCATCCACTGTCACCACTGGTATTGTTTTCTGTAACACGTTATTAAGACAGAATGACAAAAAAGCCGGATGAGGGTTATTACCTCAGCTTAGTCAAACATGTAAATCAAAGAGGGTGTAGCACACATTCCTGGGAGTCAACAGTCAGTCAAACATCATGTTGTCAAAGTGAAAATACAGCAGGTTCATTCCCAGTCACGTGTGACTGAAAAACTGGATGCATTTTTATGGTGGTTATGAAATGCAAAACACACCAATATTACATCAAACACAACAGCATTTCACAAAAATACAGTTCCCGTAGCGTGAAATAAAACAAATGCGTGCACGGTGGGTGGATGGGTAATGTTTGTAGAAAAGTGCAATAAGTTTACATACTTCCTAGATTGTGCAATTCAACAATAGTGAGCAATAAAACAATTATATATTATTATTATTATATTTTTCTATATAATCTACTATATAATTACCAAGACACAACAACTAATACCGTTGCACAATTATCGAAAACCAATTACTCATAGATCTATTGATCAGGAATGCTAAACCAATTTTAAAACACACTTTTTGCAAATAACTACACACAGTTATACAGACACATCCTTCAAAACTAAAAGCCTGTGTTCTGTTGTTTGTTAAATACTGCCACTGTGGGTACAGTGTGGCATACACTGTACCCACAATTCACATGTGAGAACACCTGTAACCAATTAAATAACTTAAAAATCAGAGCTTGAACACTATTAATAGGATTCAGGTTAGCTCTTCAGGTGTACACAATAATATAAGTCAATTTTGGAGAGAGAGTTAGAGGAAGAGGTGGACGAGGACTATTGACAGAAGGAAGACCAGGAAGAGGAGGAGGAGGAGGAGGAGGAGGAGGAGGAGGAAGAGGACACCGAGGAAGAGTAGTGGCGAGAGGACAAGTCAGAAGACATTGTGAAATGAGAACAGGTAAGAAATCCTACCCTCTATTTGAATTTACTGTATTGCAAAAGAAGGAGATATTAGATCCTAAACATTTGTATCCTGTATCCCCCCCCCCTCCCCCCCCCCCCCCCCCCCCCCCCCAACTCCACCACAAGAGGAAGCAATCACCTGTTCACACACAAACTGGAACAACACATCATAAACATGCTCACTGTAAACAACAGCATACAAATACTGCAACACTACATCATTACTGACAACAAAACATGCAACAACATGTACAGGATAAGTTTATACGCACTGGGCGACTGAAGCAGCATCTACTTCAGATGAAACAGCTGCACAGAGAGTCATTTAAAAGAATGAAATATATTATATATATTTGTCTATTACAATATCTGTACTGTATTTCAGTTTACTGTATTACTGTGCTACACTATATGGACTGATACTATCTGTATCCTTTCTGTCATACAATATGCTTTTTCCTGACTGTTTATGAGAGTCTGCTTCAGACCAGCATGTTTATTCATGTACTGTATATTGATGAGGTTGTCTTCAATCTTGCCAAAAACAGACGCTGGGGAGGAAACATCATTGGGCAGCGAGCCATTGTCCATGTTCCTGGGCAGCATGGAGGCAACATCATAATGTGTGCTGCAGTCGGTCAGAATGGTGTCCTTCACCACCATGCCCCTCTTATATAACATATAACAGCGCTTATGTTATCAGATTCATTGAAACCCTACATGACGTCCTCATTGCCAATTACCAGAGGAATGTGCCGGGTTACTCCAATGTTTTTTGTCATATGAGGCAACGTAAGTTTCCATCAGGCTGCTGTAGTCTATAATTGCTTCGAAAATCACCTACAATGTCAAGTCGTCCTCCTTTCCTAAACCCTATTGAGGAGTTCTTTTCATCGCGGTGTTCGAAGGTATATGACTGCCAACTCTATCAACTCTCCTCCAGGCAATGAAAGATGCCTGTGGTGACATTGATGTGGAAGCATGCCTGGGCCAGATATGCCACTCATGACGGTACTTCCCCCAATGTTTGGCCATAGAGGACATTGCATGTCATGTTGATGAGGTGCCGTGGCCAGATGCACATCAAGGATGGGATGGGCTTTAATTGCAATATACTGTATTTTGTTTACAGTTTACAATTCAGTAACTATGTTTATGTCATCTTTAGCTAAAGTAATTGTGTCTTATACTGTTAGGAGTATATGATTATTGAGAATAAAGAAACGTGTTTGTCTCCCCATTGTATTTGTGTTCATAGTTTATATTTACAGCATGCTACAAATGAAAATGCCAAAGACTTTAGATAATAGTTTTTTATACTCCGCACATCAGTGTGCAGTTAAAGTTGTGAGGCAAAAATATCATTTTCAGAAGAGTTTATATAGTCTTGAATGAAATATTTACTTGCAAGAGATATTTTGTATTTTGTGTATATGTTTTTGGTTTTTGTTTGTTTTGACAAAGAAGGCACTAGTTTCAGAAATTGTGTTTTAGCAATAGCAAAAAACTGTAATTTTAACTTTAATGTTACTGCAATTTCATTGAGACAACGAAGATAGAACACAATATAATCTGTTTAATCTGCATAACTACAATTCAGGGATGACAAATGAACTGAATACTGGTCTGACTTGAGAAAAACAGGTTACTGGACACTTGACAAAAAAGGCAAAAGCCACATCATCACTGAAGTACATGATTCTCTATATGCAAAATTACCTTGAGTTAGGATTGTTACTGTTTAAAATTTGAAATTCAAATTTAAAGCCAAAATGAACGAGAAAAGGTCTGAAAAATGGACATTGGAACATTATCGTACAATTCCCTGAAAACTGGGCAAACTCCATAATGAGTAAGATCATGTAATAAAATTATCAGTTCCAGAACAGTGGCTAAATGGACCTGGAGGAGAGATTGTTGTTGTTTCTGAGGTCAACAATGAACTTTGAAACTTTAAAGAAATAAAGATAATGTCATGGAAAAGGGGTAGAAGTAATACCTCCAGTTGATCGTCATATTGATCTCTGTATTAATAGAACGTTTTTTCGTTTTGCAGTGTCAGACAGTCACCACTGAAGAGGATATAATAGTATAATAATATTGATTTCACTTGTATTAAGTTGAGGGCATTAACATTAGGGATGCATATGTTAAAACCTGGAGCAAAACTGTCTGCATTGCTGGACACCAGTCAAGAAAAATGTTTTTATGGGGGAGAGTGAACTGACCCCTTTAACAAAAACTGTGTCATTCCAGCAATTGCTTATGTCACCAAGTAAAAGCGTCCTGGTTGTGTGTGTGTTGGTGATAAGCTGTGAGTGTGGGAAGAAGGGGGTGGGGGTGTATTGAGGTTGGTGGGAGAGCAGACAGGGTGTCCGGCACCAAACCACCTCCCAAAATAAACTCCGTCCTTGCGTCTCTGTGTCTGTCCAGTGGCAGACCTGCAGACTCCCACAGCTCCTGCAGCAGGAGCAAGAAGTCTGGGGCCAGGCGACTTGTCACAGGAACAACATGTCATCAGTTCATCATTCCCGTAATGGCTCTGCTCAAAACCACAGACATGGTAGACATTGCGTTGCCCCACAACCACAGACATGGTAGACATTGCGTTGCCCCACCAAGGTGGCAGCTTACTCAGCACTCACGCACACACACACACACACACACACACACACACACACACACACACACACACACACACACACACACACACGCACACACACACACACATATATACGTACATAAACATTCATGCACATACACACACTCCTGCTGCCCACTCTCAACCACTTATAGGCCAAGACTGGAAAGACTAGGAGGCCCCCTTTATGAAAACATGCAGGGGTGCTGGAGATAATGTCTAGCCAGGCCTCTGGACTCATGCCAGGCTGTCCTCTTAATCTGACGTCCATACGAATCTCTGCAGAGAAACACTGCCAAGGGGTCGTAACATTAGCCAGCTAAAATATTTATCTGTTTGGAGCTGGGCCTGACTTAAAGGAATAGTTCAACGTTTTGGAAAATACACAGTCACATTATTACTGAAAGTAAGATGAGGAGATTAATTAAAGCTCTCTAACAGGAAGAGTACCTTCTAATTTATAGGGAAAAAGCCACTTCATCTCTAAATTACATGATTCTCTCACTGTTATACATTTTAAGATGGTTCAATTTAGAAACACAAGTTCCCCTGCTGCCTTAAAAATGAGTCAACTGAACTTATGAGGATGAATTAGTTCAAAGTTTTCTTGTGAGTTGTTAAAATGTAAAACTAACTGAACTGAACCAGTTAATTCAATTTGAGATTAAAAAAGTATTCAATCAAATTAAAATATTAAGTTATTAAGTTGATTGAACAGTTCAGTCATACTGTCTGTCAGATTTACTTTCCATTTCAATCTCCAGTCCTCAAAATAAATGACCAAATGCGTCAATCTTCTCATCTAACTCAATAATAACAACAACAACAAGCAAATATACACATTTTCCAAAATTTCGAACTATTCCTTAAAATATATGAACAATTTTCATAAGTCCTTCAAGCAACTATAATCAATGTTCCTTTTTTTTTTTTACACGCATAAGGCGCTTTGTAGTGATGAACCCATTATCAGCCGCTCTGCTGAGCTTTTTAGTGACGTTAAGTGTGTTGTTGTTTTACGCCGATCTTTTGCCACCATTTCACCACATCAATTCAAAACATGAGAATATGTCAGTGTTGTGTTGACAGATTATTTCTCACCAAGTAGCCAAACAAAACATTTATTGCAAATTTAAAAGGAGTGAACATCTTTGCATGACACATGTACAAAATAGAACTATGTATGGAGAGAGATGTATTTTCAGTCTGCATGTTCCTTTGTACAAAATGTTGCAGCAATAACTGAACCGTACACCTAAAGAGGGCAAAATAAGTCAAGAGGATGCCTGAACTGCTTTTCATGTTCACAGTTCTCAGTTCAGCACACACCCATCCTCGTCTGCTGGACTTCTGGCTCCAGAGAGGGCGTAATCAAGCCTCACTCTGCCTCTCACTCACAGTTCAGCGCTAATGCTCCACAATCCCTTTGAAACTGCACTCAACTACCCTTTCAATGAATTTCCATGCACTTCTTTTTTTTCTTTTTCTTTCGCGGGCCACATATTTATTTTTCTTCCTCTCTCTTTGCGGGTCCGACTCTCACGCTCACCACTGGGGCTAGGCGAGCTGCTGGCTGCACTAGTTAGCTCATTAATCACTCTTCACTTTTCTCCTCCCCCCCTCCGTTCTGAGAAACATAGTCACTAATTAATGGAAAGCACTTTATGACAGTACACAGGGGTTTCCTGGAAATTAACCATTAATCGAGACTCCCATTATATGTCTAATAGCATGAGGTGGGCGGGGATGCGTTTGAAATGGTGGAAAAGGGTGATTGCAATAACACCAGTCCAGAAACAAGAGCTGCATAAAAAAGTGTGTAAACCCTCATTAATGTCCATGCAGGCATTAGCTGAGTAAACAGCTGCACAGGGTGATGGATGATGAACCACCAGCTACTTGTTTAAATAAATGTAACTCAATATTTTGGTGAAATATATGAAAATTGGTTGTGTGTTATGTGCTCTGATGCAGACTTAGAGGTTAACAATTTGGGGGCATTTTTGACTTTTATTAGATACTTATAACACTAATTATCATTAGAAAACTGGGATAACATTCAATAAAGATCCTTGTCTGAACTACGACACTGAACATTATTACATGGTATGTGCGTCAGACAATTAGGACATTAGGATGTTATTATTGTCACTGGATGCATCAAATGTGCCCATGTTGATTGTTTAGGATAAATTCAAATTAATTTAATATCCTGTTACACTTTTGGTTTGCTCATTGATTATTAAGCAGTTCATCAGACTTCATAAAAAACAAACTTGCTTTCTGGGACAATGTTGCATTGAAGAATATATTTTGGTATCAGTGTGACAAACAGCTGTTTTGGCAGAGTTTTAAACAGTTTATAAACTCAGGATTTACAATCTGATGTGAACAGCCGCTCCAGGATGAAAGAAAACATAAATACTGCCATGAAGCTAAAACTGTGCTGTTTGCAAATGATGCTGACAAAGACGTTTCCCACCAAACTACTCATGTTTAAATGTTTCCAAAGCAAAGAACCTACGTGTCCTCCAGAAAATAAACCACTTAATTTCTATTTGAACCACGCCCCTGTTACGCAAAATCTAAATCCTTGTGCTTTTTGGCGCATCAGTGTCACTTTCATGTATCATCCCAGTCAAGCCATAGTTTGGCTGCTTCTGGATGTTACACTTTTGCACAATTTACTCTATGCTGAACACCAAAATCTTTGATCCTCCAAAAAGTTGGGTCAGATTTTGTTACGGGCCAAGGGTCTAGGACATGATATTTGTGCGTTTGTTTACTTTCACAGTATTGTATTTTGTTTAGACTTCCATTGGGGAGAACAGTATCTAAGAAAACGAGGAAGGAAACGGGATGAAAACAAAGGAAGAGGAAGGGAACCCAGTGTGATGGAGCCTGTCCCTCACTGATCCTGGTTTAGCCAGAGTCATGTGGACAGTGGCGCCACTGCCGCAACTAATAGCTGTGGTCACTCACGGAAGACCTTTATTTATTCATTTCACAGAAAGCACAAACAACCAAACAAAATAATGAATGGACAGAGGATTGATGTGGCCTGTTATCACAACTTAAAATCAGTCACTGATACTCGCTGAGGTCGACTGCAGAGAGGGACAAAGTGTTTGAATCTGACTGCTGGGCAGGTGCATGGCATTAATATAAGATTAATAATTAACTGATGCTTCGCTGCATGTTTCTTTTAAAGTGAGATAATGATGTAAAATAAATATTATTGACATCAGTGACCAACAAATGTCATACTTTCATAGAGATGATTTGATTAATTTAAATCTTTAGGGATACAAAATGTTCAATATTAAAGGTGGAGCTTGAAAAATGCAGTGGCATCTAGCAGAACGGACTTGGCAAAAAAAAGGGATATAATATTCATGAGTATGTTTTAATTAGTGTTAAATCACCAGAACATGAGAAACAGTGTGTTTTTGTTACCTTTGAATGAGCCCTTTATATCTACATAGGGAGCGGGTCCTCTTCCATGGAGCCTGCAATGTTTTTACAGTAGCCCGGAACGGACAAACGAATGGAGGAGGGTCTATTTAGTTGGTTGCAATCTGCAACCTCACCACTAGATGTCACTAAATCCCACATACTGGTCATTTAAATAGATGTTCACAATAAGACACTATTAAATAAATCATTATTTATTTTAGGTTATCTTTAATTAAATTCCAGCCATTTTTATTCTGAAACATTTTTGGAAACCATTTTACTCTTAAAATGGTGATGGGTAGAATAGATGGTGAAAATGGTAAACATTATCCTTGTGTGTTATCATGCTAAATTTAGCGTTTAGCTCATATAAGCATAGCCTCACAGACCCTTAGTTTTTGTTTATTTCATGATGTCTTAATTTACTTAATACTTGACACTTTGGCCTTCAGTATAATCACAATAACAATTTAAAACAGTAAAGCATCAATCTTTTTGTTGACTATTCTGCAAAATGTGTCATTACCTCCCTGAAACGCCATCGTTACAGATAGCCACAAAGATCAGCTTCATGTTGACCACCAGAACAGACACTCAGAGGTTTGAGGCTGTAACATTGACACGTGCTGGGTTTGTGTCCATGCTCAGATGAATTCAAACGTGCTTCAGGTTGAGGTACCATGTTTGAGAGAAACAGCAAAAATAAATGCTGTTGTAGATAAAAGGTGAAAAGTTCAGAAAAGCAGAACTGACACTGTGACATGTAGCAAGCTCATGCATGTATTTCTCAGTGAAAACATTTGCCTGAATATGCATCATTGAAATAAGTGCTGTCACAAGACTTAATATGGAGACTGTATGTACAAGTTATTACAAACACTAAGTGTGTAAGAATGTAAAAAATTCCTGCTTGTAAATTATTTATAACTGAGCAGGACATTCATCATCAACTTGGCATTTCTGCCTGTCTGTTGATTTGTTGGTTTGCCCTTCACCTCAGAATCACCTCAGCTGCACAAATCCATCAATTAAAAACCTAATGTAAATTATGTTTTTGTAAATCAAGAATAACGTGAGGCTAATTTCCACGCACTCGAACAGTGAAGTATTTCATCGTGAGATGGTAGCTGCATTGGGCTGCTTTAGCCAGCAATTTAAATGTACAAAACACAACTTTTATGCCTGAAAGGTCATAACCTTGCCTTTGAGGATTTGGCAGAGGACAGTGAGTAACTTAATATAGACAACCTAACTAGTCTGAACTGAGATTGATGAATAAAACAAACCTAGAGGTCCACAGGATGTTTCAGACACGATGCTCTTGATTTTCCCTGTTTCCAGAGTCAAATAGGTTATAGAATAATTTCTGTACTGATGCCTGAACTCTTAAACATTTTTTCATTTAATATCAGGTCGGTTATTGACCCATTAAACTCAGCTCAAATCACTTTTTTTAAATAGAATTGCTCCTGTCTTCCAAATACGTATTTGTGCTCTGACATGTTGCCACACAATAATACAATTTTGTTCTTATTCATAATTAATCAACTGGCCTTGTTTTATATTTTTGTTATAACTTTCCTGTTGTATCCTTCAGACAGATTTATCCCTGTGTGTATACATGTTGCAGTACCCAATGTGTCCTTGTTGCATTTTTATTTCCCTTCATCTGGAAAGCATTTTCTGCCTCTTCCTTGAAAAGAGATGTATAAATACTACATTAATATTATTGTTATGATTAATTTTTATAGTTTGTCAGATTACATCAGAAACACAGTAAATCTAAAGGCGTCCAGGTCTGTTAAATGTTTGGTTCGTGCAGTCATGATTATGGTCATGGGTCCCGGCGCCATGACTCCACTAACTGAGAAAAGCATCCAGTCCATTTACAGTGCAAATAAATATCTGGATCAGTGTAGTGTTTGGGGATGCAGCAAATAGGAAAGCAACATTTTGTGGAACTTGACAGATAAATATTAACAACAGACTATCAAAATAGAGCTTTGATGCTCGTATACGTACAGTGAGAGAAACAATTTGATGGCACAGCTCATAAAAGGAGTCTGCATTATTTTTAATTTATGTTACAGGCTGCAAACAAGGTTGCTCATTCTCATAAACTAAATTCATCATTATATATGTTATAGTCCAATGTTTCAAATGTGGCACATGTTAAATATACATTTAGAAAGATTTGATACTATAATATTACTCTGCCAAGTCCTGTGGTAAATTAACAGACAGGAAATTACACACTAAAAGTAACTGGGTTAAAATTTTACCCAGTTTGGGTCAATATAGCACCAACAAAATATTAATGGGTTACTGTTATCCACAATGTCACTCAATACGAATTGTTTTGACCCAGTTTTAGTAATGTTACTGCTTTTACTGCTTTTTATTTGTTATTTTACTGCTTGGTTATTTAATCCTTCTTGTTAGCTTGTTATAATTGACTCAGTTATTACATGTTATTACATGTTATTGTTAATAACTTCTGTATATTTTGAAAGTCATCACATACAGTATTGTTTTATTCAAGAAACAATTAATTTGTGACAGTTTTTAGCTAAAGATCATTGTGTTTAACACTGGGTCAAAATAACAGATTGCTACTTTATAAAAATTAAGAAATTTGGTGCTATATTGACCTAAACTGGGTAAAATTTTGACTTTTTAGCATGTACATCTATGATTTCTATTGATTTCTCACATCTGCCTTCAGTTTGCATCTGACAAATGGGGGCAGATGACAGGTTGGTAGGAGACGGACCAAATGGGACATACTCCAAAGAGGTTGGGGTATTTGCCACAGAGTCTGATGCCCATGATGCGTTACACACACACACACATACAGCAGGAATTCCACACATCTTCCTTATAAGGCCATGGTGGGAGCTGAACGCTGCCTGGCTGGTGTCATCCAAAGCTAAAAGATGATGCTGGGAATAGTGATGGAAGAGAAAACATAACTAATAAAGATTAAAAAAAACTGTAAGTGGCTTGATCTTGCTTTTATGTAAGCTCTTTTAAAATAAATTCAACTGCCAAGAGCGTCATGTACTGATACCGGCCACTCCTTCACTACAACCCAAACTGTTCGGGTCAGTTTGCTGCGAGAGTCAAAACAAGATCGAAGCAGAGCAGATATGATGAACTTGAAAAAGCCAACACCCTCAACTATAATTCTGTTTACATAGTAGAGGCTTGAATGTTCAAGGGGAACGCACTCTGTGTCGCATGTAATTGCTCGTGATTCTCTCTCTTCACTTCAAAGACGGGGAGCGCTGCAGTTCAGGGGTCAAAGGCTCGACTGTTGCCCAAGTGCCCCCCAATTTCCTGTTTTGTCTGGCTCTGTGAGTTTGAAGGGATCTAAAATGTGAAGGCCACTTTCTGTCGCAGTAGACAAGACAAAAGGCTCCACTTGTGTCTGCTTATCACTCTGACTCGTTTCCTGCTTTTTTATCTCAGATTGTGGGATTTTTGTTCACTTTCCTGTATTCTCTCAGTCTTTGTAGTTTAAACTGTTGATTTATTTTTATTTTTTAGGCAATAGCATGCAAACCAGCTCTCAGACGCTGTGAGCCTTGAAAGTGGAATGCAGTTTCACCTCCCTTATTTCTTCTTGTCAGGATGAACCCTTTTTTATTGCCATGGTAAACAAGAACCTCTCTCTCCCCCTCTTTTTCCTTTTTCTCTCCATCTTAAATCAGCGGCTGAGACAAGGACGCTCACATGCTGTAGGTTATTTTCGGATAAATCTCACTACTTTGTGTTGAGCCTCAGAGACAACTCCGTGTCAAGTAGAAAAACGGAGGAAGTTTGCATATGGAAAAATCACAATGGTTTAAATCTCATGTTTGTTTTTTTTTGAAGATTTCACCAAAGTCGCAATTTTAAAAATATTCCTACAGAAAACAAAGTGTATGTGTGTGTGTGTGTGAGTTTTGAGGGGGTGGGGTTACGTGCTAGTGAGTGGCCCCAGTGCTAAATTACACTGCAACATGGTCCCTCTCAAAGCCCACATCTGGGATTGGCCCTGACAACTGGATGGCGTGCTGCTCTAATTTTGGTTACTTTGTTTATAACCCTATAATAGAGACAGTATAGGACCACAGGGCTGGAATGAAGGAGGGCAGGACACAGCCAAAGTAAAAGCAGTCATTTTGAAAGAGCTTGTGGGGTTATTGGTGTTTTAGGAAAAGTATAAGTCTAGGTAAAATTAGCTGTTTCAATTCCTGTATGTATTGGATTAAAGCTTACTGTATAGTTGCCTCACTGTTTTGTATTTTCCTTTTCAACAGGATTCACACCACAACAGTGATTCCTCTTCAAACCTGAAGACTGCAGGTTGTAGCTTGTCAAGTTGGGAAAGCTGGGATGTAACAAAATGAGAAATATGTAATTATATTGAGAGCAGATCAGCCCACTCACTCTCTTTGGAGTCTGAACATAATCAGTGAATACACTTTGTCAACACTTGGATTGACGGTATAGAATCACTTAGTAGACTTGATAATAAACATAATTGTATCCCCCCCTGAGGACAAGGCTCATCTCACAAGATGAAGATAGATGTGTTGAATATAGCTGTGCACCATCTCTTCAGTATCTGAGGATTAAACTGTCATGTATGCATTGATGTGTCACCTCTAATCTTATCTAAACTATGTGAACAGTTTCAAGAGCTACTATAAAAAAAAGACAACAAGAAGAGATAATGATGTTTGAAGTGTTGCAGTTCTTTGCCACACTACAAAAGCAGTGGTAATTGATTGAATGGATGGTCAAATCTGAACATTCATTAATCATTTGGCCAGTGGGCAAAGAAAGTTAGTTTTGCAGTCTTTGAGTAGAAGTATAAAGTAGTACAACATGGAAATACTCCTTGCAGTCTAAAGGTGTAATCCTCAGATAAAACAACAACGACGAGATCCACCTAGTCCGAGTTCACTGACAGAAACATACCTGATGTCACAGCAAGATGGCGGCGCGCAGTGAACAGTAAGCAGAATGACCTTTTCATCCATTTTTATTTCATGTAGTGTTTATATTGTGAAACATACTGCACCAACTTTGTAGTTGGTTTTTCCTTTCAGTTGATTTGTGCTTGATAGAAGTCTTTGTGAGCATGTGCGGTACCAGCCTTCTCCTCCGTCTCTTTTAAACTCTGTTAATCTGTTAAGGCAGCTGCTCTAGTTGGGTTGGAATGAAACCTTGCATGTACATGGACCTCCAAATATCAGCTTGCTGCAGGTGTCCATGTTTTCCCGAGCAGATGCACTGGGATGCCTTTTTGATTGGAAGTTGTGAATACCAACTCGGAAATATCAACTTCCAACTTGCAATGGATTGGAGTATTATTGCGACTGCACAGCAGTGTTACAAAACAGAGAAATGATCTTTGCCTGAATAATGACAGCAGCTCACAACCCAAATTTACCCAGACAACAAAGTAGTTCCACTTGGCATTATCAAGCATCTCCAAGTATGTCTATCTGTGGAAGCAGTATCTACATGACACACCCACCTGGGTAGGTTTAGGCATGAGCAGTGGGATATGGGTCAGGGAGATGTGTCATGTAGTAAAGTGGGGGTGTTGTAGGTCTGCATGACTGCAGACACACCCTTTTCAGCATCTCACTCATCAACAGCTGATGTAATCTGCTGAACGTACGGTCATTAATGGCTAAATAAGCTGCTTCTCGAATGTTGACATTAACGTTGGCTCATAATAAAGAGGAAAATTAAAGATTTCAAAACAGACAGTGACCCAGCCGACAAAAATAAGGTGTTAAATAGACTTATACTGGAGGAACTAATGTATTGTGCCTGCTAACCTCAAATTGATCAGAAGAAGCAGTGGAAGGATGCATACTGGAGGAGTAGAGACAGTTTGTTCTGAGGACTTTTCGGGCTGAATGGTTTTTATCCAGAGGTGCACAAGGTCAACCTCATTGGCTTTGTTATCCAGATGCACCTCCTTACGGTGGAGAGCCAGTTTCAGATCCTCAGTATCCACTTGGGCCTGTATTAGACTTATTGGATTTATGCTCAGAGCCTGCATGGCAGCCTCCTTCCACCTCCAAACCCTGAGGTGCACCACCTGTCTGAGGCCTTAGTGTAGTTACCACCCCCTCTTCCATCAGCTTCACTGACAAAATAATTCTGACCTTTGCCTTGCGTGTCACATGGGACAAAGATGTAGAAGGAACTTATAATCAAAAACAAATCTGCTTTTTTTGCATCGGTCCAACTTTTAAAGGGTGGGACCACTTATGAATTCATCCATCTCTCTCTCTCTCTCTCACACACACACACACACAAACAAAAACTGCAAAAGCGCAAAAGAGCAAAGTCACACCCCAGTGTAGGGGGTTTGGAGCACAACATTGGGGGTTAAAGGTTGGTCCCCAAACAAAAACAAAAAAAGGTAAAACAATTTATAACTATAATTTATAAACAGTGAAATAACAATTGAATATTAAACTGAAGAAATATAGTTCAGATTGACCCAAGGCTAAAACAACATTAGCGTATCTCCTCAAAAAGTGTCAACTTTCCAACCAACAAACCAGCAAACTAAAAGAAATATAGTCAACCTACCCTTCCTCCGATAAAGCAAAAACCATGCAAAAGAAAATGGCACAACAAACAAATGTGGGATGTTTACTTACAAATTTGGACAAAAAATACATGCAATATGTCACAATGTCTAACAATGTCTAACAACAGTCAAACAATCACAAATACTCACAAACAACAGGTATTGCTACTGGACTGCTAACAAACATTGCCATTTTAAAGAGGAGAATGTAATCTCCAGACCAAGCCCACAAAACCAGCCAATCAGATGGAACCTAGAACCCCTAACTGAAAGAGGTCACACACTCCCACATAAAATACAGGAACACACCTACACACAGATTTGAAATAAAGACAAGGCTTTAACTGCTGTGTAATGTGTTAAAAATTATTTATTTTGACGCCGTGACTTCTTTTTGAAACAAAAAAATAATCCATTGTATACAATTAAAATATATTAGTTATAAAATAAACCGTCTAAAACACTAAAACCAATGGATTCAGAGAAGTTCTATTTGAATACATTTTAATTCAATTTTCAGATGTGATGTGAAGTATAAGCTTAAGTTAACTGGAAAAAAATAACATGAGACAAGGTGTGTGTGTGTTATTTAGAAAGTCTAGCCTTTTCCAAAGCCCCCTGGTTTGCTCCTCTTACCTCATGTGACTCTCGTTTTCAAAGATTAGCAATCATATGTCCTCTCTGTCGTGCTACTTTTAGAAGAAAATACATTAAAAAGTCAATTCAATTTTATTTATATAGCGTGAAATCACAACTGAAGTTGTCTCAGGGCACTTTTCACACGGAGCAGGTCAAGACCCCACTCTTTAATTTACAGAGCAAGCACTTGGCGACAGAGGCTGTAGAAACAGCCCAGTGACTCACAATACTAAACACCACCATATGAAATATTTCAAAATGTCAACCCCATAGATAAGCTAAGTATTAATATGATGCATAGAAAAGGTATGCAGTCTTTAGAAAGCAGTAATACTGATAACACACAACATCATATAGAGTAAAGCTCATGTTTGTATGAACTATTTGTCTGCGCTTATTTTAAAGAGGAGGTGTGATCGGTAAAGTGGTCACACCTGTGTGGGTCTGTTGAGCTTCATGTAAATTTTGCAGGAGACGCAGTGAATATCTGAAGATTATTAGATCTACAACTATGACGGTTGCCTGTTTCAACAACTGTATTCAATGATTTTGTGTGTATGTGATGAGCCCCTGTAGGAGAGGACGTAATGGCTGACATGATCTCAAACTCCTATGAGAAATATATTTGAGAGAGAAGAGGCTTGTGGTAACATTGTAAGGTATGAAATGCGCTCAGAGAGTTAAAACTGTGGGAGTAAGACATATTTCAATTTTTTAATAAAATAAATCTCTGCTCTCCCCTCTGACTGATCATGACACTGGTGAGAGCTGAAAACTGCCGTAAAAGCCTTCACTTTAGACTTAAATTGCACCAAAAGTACAACAACATTTTGTGAATGTTTTAAAGTTAAGAGTGCGGTGTGTAGGATAAAGGATGTCTGAGCAGTTGAGTTGGATCATTCCTCTCATAGATTTCCATTGTAATTTATGATGTTTAATGATTCTCATAAAATCACCGGAATATGCTAGAAAACAAAATATACAATACATCTGCTGAATGAGCTGCACAGTTTGACATTTTAATGTATTTTTCTAACACAATCACACAATTAAGACTGAATGCAGAGCAATTTAAATGAACTGAACATTTTTCTACTAACAAGGTGAATTGTCACAGCCGTTACAGCACAGCACAGACTTTAGCTTTGGCCAAACATTCCTGCTTCTGATTTAGGAGGCTAAAATCCCCCCAATAACTCTGAGAACTACATCACAAGCCTTGATGTTAGAAAACTGGTTGGCGGTGGACCCAACACTTTATAAAGAAAAGAATTTTAATACTGAAATGATTTAATTCATGATCCCCTGTAGACATGTTTTAAGAAATATTAAAATACTCTGCATTGAGTAAATTTGTGTCTAATATGGTTTTTCCACAAAAAAAAGAACAATTACCTTAAAATTCCTAAAATAACACCTCCTTCTCCCTGAAAAATCCAAAACCTATGAATATGCAAATGTACACTCATCATACATCATTCTGCACAGTGAAGCTCAAACATTGAAATGATGTAACAAAACTGTGACTGCAGAGGGACTTTAAGGCACTATAAGCAAGATTTAGCCTCCTGGTGAAAAGTGTATACAATAGCTTTTTATGGAACGGAGAGCAGTGAGATATAACTTTTCATAACAGCAATAACAAGCCTTTCTGACAAATTTGAAAAAACAAACTTTTCTTGAAACACGTGATCGACTCCACACATTGGAGGAAGTTTTTATTACAAAAATGTTCCCATTTTCTTATTAAAACTTGAATTCTATCCAGTTGATTTTTTTTTATAAGGCTTTAATAGCTCACAAACAAAATCTCTCTGCTCTGTAATGATGGATTGCTGATTAATTCTGTTACATTTGTCAAAAACAACAAAATAAAAATACAAACATGCCATGACAGAAGAGCCTCTGGCATCATTTCATCAGTGTATTGGGGGGCTGCTGTGAGGGGGGGAATTGATGGAAATCTGCAGGGGGCAGTGTGACGGCATTGTGCAATACCAAAACTCTAATATCTCTGCATGAGGACAAATGACATTTGGACCGTGACATTATCTAAATAGGGAACATTTCATTTCATAATTTGGGGAGAAAATTGGATTACAGGAGAAAACAGAAAGAAAACAAACATGGAAAACAAGATTCCACATTATCAGATTTGGGTTGAGTTTAACTTAATAACAAAATTTCTTCCTGAATAACTTATGAGTTCCATGCTATCTGTATATTAGATTCTGTGTACAAAAATACTGCTCCGTCTGCTCTGCAGCATCAGAATCTCCTCATCTGTCTGCGCTCTTGTCTTCTCTGCTTCTTCTCGTTCACCTCCTCTGGTGCTGAGGGGCTTTCTGCTGTAAACCAGGGGCCCAGGATGTTCACCCACAGCAGGTGCATGGCACGGGCCGGGGCCTGGGTCACACACAAGACAAGATTATTTAATTATTAAAAATGAAGAAGAGGAATCAGGCAGAAACATTAAAAGTAACAATGAGACACAACTGTTGAAACTACTGATTGTTAGATAACAGCTATGTAACCGGACTCATCGGGGTAAATATATTCTACAGGAGCTCTTACCAGCAGCCAAAGATACCAGAAATAAGACGAGATTGCGCTGAGCACTTGTACTATGGCTGTAAGCAGGATAACGTCCTTCAGGTGCCTGAAACAAAAAAGAGACGGAAAAAAAAACGAAGCGTTTCCATTTAAATGAAGAAAAACCTTTGTGCTCCTCTGCATCAGTGTAGATTTAGTTTTAATGATGGGGCATCACAAGGAAGTCAGGGCTTCTTTAATCAGACAAACACAACTAAATACTATGTGGGTGTTGTTTATTTACATAGGTTTATATTGAGCGGACATTGTTAAAGATCTCCTTCAAGCATGTTTTAAGGCATGTCAAATAATCTGCTTTGAATTGTATTTATCATGTTTTCTTATTAATAAGGATAAGAACGCAGTTGAAAAGTGAGCCGCTGCTGTACGTCGGAGAGACACTCAGTTTATTTCAATACTAACAATACTACAATTTATTGCTGACAGAAAATATGTTTGTACTAATTCACCCTCCTATGACGAACTAGTAAACCTTCACATTCCTGAGAGCTATGGTTCACACATTAGTTAATTATTGTATTTTCTGTTTTACAAAGGTGAAGCAGCCTTTTCATTTGTGGATTTTTAAATAACATAAAAATCAAATCACTATTCTGTTTTCATTCCTTTAATTTACGTTTCTGGAAAAAACAGAACGACAAAACAACCATCATTCCTTATAGCCTAACCATTGCAATACATTGTGTCAATGTTTTCTTCCTTATACGTTCACATCACCTCACCTGGCACTCTGTGATCATTCAGTTCTTGAAATGGTTGATAGCAACAGTCATCATTGGGCTCTTCTTATTGGTTATACGTGTGTGTAGTAGTTTTTTTTAGACATACTCTGTAATGGTTTTGCACATAGCCCTCAAATAGGTCGTTTATGATGGAGATAATAATATTTGACATGACGTGCCACACTGAGATATGAATTACAATCAGACTGGAGCATCAGTGTAAGGACTAGTCTGGCATTTGTAGTCTTATGTCCATCTATGACGTCAGGTTTTTCAAAATTGCAAATTGCATTTCATATTTTTCTGTACTAAGTGTGTTGAGCTTGTACTTCAGCGATAAGTTAATATAAATGTATAGTCTTTATAACCATAGTAAATTAAATTTTTTTGAGGTGTAAAGTGGGAGGAAGGGGGCACTTCAAGAGTGGTCACCACACTGTGTTAACCCTAACTAATTGTGATGTCACAAATCATGCTCATAGGTACATGTATCACACTGAAATTCAAGGTGAGCACAAAGAAACTTTCCCCATTCAATAGATGAATATCAAAACAGTCGTCTAGTGTCAAACTGCACATAAATCATCCTGCACAGTGAATCTCAAACCTCACAGTTTTGAGTCCAGGGGGACTTAAATATTGGCCCCTCTAAATTAAAAACATAAATTCAGTGATTTTTTCCCCCAGTAAACAGCCCCAACCTGTTCCACCAGGGCAGACTTTGTGCATACTCTCTGCCTGCTACAAAACCCAGGGCTAAAACAATACAATAAACCTCTTGCTACTACTCAAAAGCTTAATTTCAAGTTGAACAGAGGACACATTTTATACATATTTTAGCAATCAAACACCTGTAAAACTGTAAAAGTGAGTTCCACTTGGCCTTCTGTGTATTCTACACCTGGTGTTAACATCTGCATTTAATCTACTTTACACTTAAAATCATTTTTATGAAGTATCTGCTGTATGTAGCCTGAAAACATATTTCTCTTTCTCACACAATCCACATGTAGAGTGCACTCTTCACCTCACATGTTCAGCATTCAGAAGCATCCTGATATTCTGTTTTTGACACTTTTTGAGCATGAATTATATTCTTTCCTTTGGTTACTTACTCCGCCATTCCCTGCTCCATGTTTAAGTCTATTCCTCCATCGAGGAGACTTCCATCGTCAGCAAACACTGGCTTTGCCATAGCAGACATGGAGCGGTAACTCCCGATGTACACTGCTAGTGCAAACATGAGAAACAGCTACAGGAGGAGGAAAGAAAGAAAACGAAACAAATTTGTGATTATTTTGTCGACAAATTTTGAGATTTTTAGTGATGTTGTAGTTTGTTTAAATACACTCACCCATGTCCAAAATGTGGATGAACTGTAGAACATCAAAAGATTTACAGCAGCATATATTGCCTGTGGAAGAAGAGCAGTGTATTTGAAAAAAGTTTGAAGTTCGGCTTTTGTCATACAGTGAAATAAAACAAGTTAATTTTTAAAAATGTATGTCATGCTGGACTGAAGTTACACAAGTTCATGTACAAGCGTCAATCTAATGGGAAGGATAACCATAAATTCCACATCATTCAATCAAGGACTGCAGTGTCCAGGCCACTGACATTTACACTTTTTTTTTTGACTGACACAACACAAAGTTAGGGTCGAGGTTCTTACATTAGCTCCGAGGATGACTCGTGTGTAGAACTTTAGAGTCCCCTCGTTCTCCTCATAGATCTGCTTCTTTCCCTTTGTGCCAACCTTCCCTTTGGGCTGCAAGGAGGAAAATGAGAGAAAGTGATTTTAGCAATCAGGTACGCATCTTGAGTCTTAGTGCAGGTTTTCAGGCATGCTGTTTGTTGGCAATTCTGCAACACACACAAAACACTACACACTGAATCTTACATTTTAAAACATTCTTCAAGAATGAAATCTCTTGCAATCATTGGGAAAAAATTCTATTCAAAATGAAAAACATATTTGAAATTGTCAACACTCACACACACACACACACGCATAAAAATGTTTGTGCACTAACTAAACAACCAATCAGTCTGAGCTTTTGCACAACAAACAGACCTCAGGTAAGCTCAACTCTTTCGTGAGAACTTTGCAAAGCAACCTTAGGAGGCAGTGAAATTGAAAGGAAGAGGAAGAGAGAGAGGAAGAGAAAGAGGAGTAGGAGGAATACGAATACAAGAACAAAGAAGGGGACCAGGCAGTAGACGGAAACATATTTCCTACAACATTATGGCCACTATGGTGAACCATGTCATAAATCATAACTTGACACTGAGGGAGGCTGGGCAGAGACTCGAGACCAACCTGTGTCGCCATACAGTATCATCCATAATATGGACATTTGGACTGGAGAACAGATACATCTTCAACTTTCTACACCGGACTGTACCTATGTAATAGTTACACAACACACATCAACATTCTGCATTACAGTAAAATACAATGTTAACCTACAATATTAGAAAGCCATCAATAAAGCCACCAAGGCGGTGAAAAAAGGCCTCCAGGTGGCTGTGGATCACAAGGGACAAGCCGTTTTCTAAAACTTCTCTGACACAGGCTGGGAACTGATCACTCCCAGTCGGGTCGCCTTGGTGAGGGGGTCTCAAGTTGAAAGACCCGAAATCCCCAATGACCCCAGGTACTATCACTGGTGACGTGTCCAAGTGCATCACAGGATGTATGTAAAGTAGGTATAGTGCTAATACAGTTCTGATGTTACTGTGTACAGTATGATAGTACGGTACATAAAAAACAACCTAACCAATGACATCATGTTATTACATTTTCTGCAGAACTGCCAGATCACCTGCTGAGGGTTTAAGACAACTTCAAATCACCCATGAACAGGAACTGGCCATATTGTATTGGTTTTAATGGTTTAGTGTACGAGAGAAAATCATTGCCGATCACACAAAATTCCATAATATCAACTGTGTCAGTATATCAACACCCTGCTGCATCATACGTCAACACCAACTTACGATGAAGCAGCTGTACAGGGCCGCATTTGGGAGGAACAGTGTTAGAGTCAAAGACCTTTGCTATGATTATGTGCAAGTAAGTATCACTGCACTATGTTATACAGTAATGGCAGTAGATCGCATCCTGTTAGTACTGCATAAATACATTCAGACATAGCAGTATGTGACCTATACAGGTACCCCCATTCTCGGGTTAGGAGGTGGGGGGTCTCTGCCTTGTAGTTTTTGACTGAATGTGTCTAATCCAATCCACCCATCCCCTACTCCCATGCTTGTGTGAAAAATAAGACATTGTAGTCCTGTGTTATGAGTTACACCATAGAGTTACTCTGTTACACAGAGTCCTGGACTTTGAGGCAGCTGCACAGCCTCATGAGTTCATTTTCATTAATGAAGCTGGATTTAATCTAGCTAAAACCAGGCGTCGAGGCTGAAATGTTAAAGGACAAAGAGCCGTTGTGAATGTCTCCGGGCAGCACGGGGGAAATATCACCATGTGTGGCGCCATTAGTCTGCTGGGAGTTCTTCATCATCATGCCACCCTAGGTCGCTACAATACTGCACACGTAATCACATTTCTTTCATAATGTAATTAACAGGATGGACCAAAGCAGCCCACGTTTGTTGTCATCTGGGATGGCTCCCCATTTCTCAATCTGATTGAGGAATTCTTCATGACTTGGCGTTGGAAAGTGTATGAACGCCAACCACATGCCTCCCCGGGTCTTCTGCAAGCAATCGAAGAGGCATGTGGAGACACAGAGGTGGGGTCAGCCCAGGGTTAGATATGGCACACAAGGCAATATTTTCCCCTAACTAAGTATGACATTGCTTGTGATGCGATGAGGTGATGTGGCCAGACCCTAACAGAAGGCGGGATCCATAAATCATCCACAGGATCCCTTACAGTCCCTTACAATGCTATTTTTTGTTTACCATTGCATTGTAAGTGTACTGTAATTATTTCTATTTCTGTGAGTTTACAGAAACATGTTGTATTGATTACTGTACTGTAATTTTACTGTTCTTTGTGTTTTTTGTTGTAGTTGCAATGGCAAAGAATAAGCTGTTTTTTTTTCTGAAGCTTTTCTATTTTTGTGTTCATTGAAATGTGAGTACTGAACAATCTTTCACAAAAGCTTGTATGAGAAAATTTAAAAAAGGTATTCGAAGTACTAAAGACGGCAGTGTTTTCATAAATGTCATCAGTGTTTTGATGCTGTTTTAAAGGAGTAATTTAAATGGTGCTTATGTGTTTAATTTTTTTGCATATTGTTATTTTGAAAAAGGATTGTTATGTTTTGATGGTCGAGTTTCATTTTGACATAGAGGTAAGATGTTTATCTCCAAGTGTTGAGTCTTATTTGGCTCTTGTGTAGTTTTGACACAATGAGCCAAATTCCACAAGAAGTGTGTTGGCATTCACGAAGAACTTACGTAATATCTGCTTCATTCAGTTTCAACTTCAGATTCAGATTTTTCTTCTTTATTCAATATTTGAGATGTTGACCTCACTTGATTTATGAATTTTATTCTCCCTCATATCTTAGAATAGTAATACAGCCTAGACGATGATTCAGTATTTTACATGATATTATGAATCACACAAATACTAGCACAGCAAATAATGTACCTTTGAACTTTGGCTCTTCTCTGCTGGCAATAAAATTTCATAACAAAGCATATCATGACAACAGTAAACAGAAATCTTTTGATTGTTGACTGTTGTGGACAAGACATATCACACACACACACACACACACACACACACACACACACACACACACACACACACACACACACACACACACACACACACACACACACACACACACACACACACACACACACACACACACAGGCTCACAATGTTTCAAGTCTGTCTTGAAACCACAGTCAGGTGTAGGCCTGTCACAATTATTGCGTCTTGACTTGTCGTACAATGACGTAATTATCAACATCATCATGTCTATCAACGTATCTACATGGACATGACTGGGGTCATTTTTTTGCTGTAATCATTCCTCTTGTTCATACTGACCATTAGAAGATCCCTTCATAACGCAGTTACAATGTAAATGATGGGGGGAGGGGGCAAAATCCAAAAGCCTCCTTTTGTGCATAACATTTATTAAAAAGTTTATTTGAAGCTAATGTGACGCTTCAGCTGTCAAAATTAGTCAAATCAAGTAGATGCCTTTCAACATTAGTCTTTAGTGCTAAAGTGCCTCTTTTTATTACTATACTTCCACTGAAGCTCAACAAGGAAACACAAAGAGTGACTTTAATGCTAAAGAGTCTGTAAATGTGGCAGATATCCACTTGATATTCTAACTCTGACTGCTGAAGCCTTAAATAAGCTTCAGATCAACTTTTAAACACAATGTTTGCACAAAATGACTGCATGGACACACTGTAGATCTTTCACTTACATTGAAAGCACATTTAAATGGGATATTTTACCAGCCAGTATGAACAGGAGGAATGATTACAGCAAGGAAAAACCTCTTTCACTGATCATAAGGGCACCTGACTGATGGCTTCTGTCACATGGCACATTTTAATTGATTACAACTATGATTCAGGTTTGTTAAATATTCTTTATATATAATGTGTTATAGTGTTTGTTCTCGGTGCATTTGAGTCGGTGTGTTCAGTAAATATGAAGGTGAGTGTAGAAATGAATGAGTGAGCAGCTGAGAGGTTGTCAGATCCTGCTTATTTGAGTCTCTCACCGCCATTCGCTCTCAGACCAGGTGCTGCTTTCTTCCTCTTTCCTCTTCTTTGACATGGACCTCTGACCCGCTGCCTCTGCACTCCGATATTATTTCACTGCATCAAAAACAAGAAAAATGAGAGTCGCTGCTGTTCAATTTCTTGTAACACATCAGCATTTGGGGTTGCTGGAGAGCAATATATCCGGCGCAGGAAAATTACATCATCAACTCGTGTGAATAACATTTGAAATTTGGAGACAGGATGCCATCTGCTGGTTATAGGCTATATTATTAAAAAAAAGTCACAGGGCAGCAGGAAAGAAAATGTAGCTGTGATTGCCTATGATCATGTAATTAAAAGATTAATTATAGTTTTTTTTTCTGAATGCCAGGGGTGTCAAACATATGGCACGCCAGCCAGAACTGGCCAGCCAAGAGGTCCAATTCGGCCGACTAGATAATAAGGTAATTTCAATTTTTCCCACTCTGACCATTCATATATTGAACATCAATCAGCAGCTTTTGTGCAAAATAATCTAAAAAACAACCATGAGACGTCATATTGTTGAAAGTGCACTCATTTTCACAGTAAATATATTGACCTACATGGAGTTATGTCTTATTTGCATAGGAACACTAATTTTATATGCTTAAAATTAAAAATGAATATACAAAATGAAGTTATTTTGAAATGGGATTATCCAAAATAGTGTAAAATGACAACAAATATGTATATAATTGCATTTTATAACATAACTCTATGCTATAGCAGTATTATGCTATGGAACACCATTATTAGATAGTTAAAGACTTAACACTCTTGTGGACTTTATCAAATTAAAATAACATACTTTTTAATATGTCAGACGGAGTTGACAGCAATCAAGTTATGAAGTATATAAATGTCAATTTTAACAAAAAGTGTTTTAATGAAAAACCTGTTCCTTTACATGGTTTGTTAGCTGAGACCTGTGTTTATAAATATATAGATTTCAAATTAATGTAGAATTATTTTATAGGTTATTGTGAAATTGTTTTACTGGTCTGGCCTACTTGAGATCAAATTAGGCTGTACGTGGCCCTTGAACTAAAATGAGTTTGACACCCCTGGCTTTAACACTAACAATGATTCTTCAAGCAGTATATTTGAATCCATTTTCACTCAGTTTGCAATTTAATAACACAGTTATAGATAAACTGTAAATATTGGTGTCTACATGCTACACTGTTTTTGCCAGTTGCCTTTCCACACTGACACATGTGAAAACACCTTTTGAATATCACTGACATATCAGAGCTTGAGCACTGTGCTGTGATGTGGATGAAGTCTTATAGTCAGACCCACAAAGAAGATGAGATTTAGCCCCATTTTTTTCTGTTCTTTTTTTCTAGGACAAATGTTTTTATTTTCTTCTACTGCTCTTTTTATTGTTTGAGGAGTGTTTGAACATTTTGAGAAAAATATAAATAACATTTTCTTCATATTTGTATTGATAGTTTATGTTCACAATACACATCCATACACATTTGGATTCCTGTGTGTATGTGTGTTTACTCCATGTGTGACAAACTGCTTCCCTGCACCGAGGAAAAGCAAAAGCCACAAGTGTTTTTTCATTTATGCTATGAGTGTGTAGTTGATGCTTTGTGTGTTTATTCAAATGATGGTTTGTGTGTACTGTATTGGTGCAAAAACAAATGTTTAAAGAGTTTGAAGAGTTTTGCAAGAATAGTTTGCTTTTGCAAGAGATTTATAATGTTTTGCTGGTTTGGTGTGAGGTTTTGTGGTTAGTGTGTAGAGTTTTGCAAAATAGCCTATAGTTTCAAAGATTGTGCCTGACAAATCATAAAAAAAACTGTGATGTGTGCATGTGGCTTCAAAATCTTGGCTGAATTTGCACACAAAAAAACCCCCAAAACCCTCACAAAGAGCAACCAGTACTATCTTCTAATAAGTATAATCAATGAAATACAGAAAATAATGTAGCATATTGCTAGAGTAGTTAAAGAAGTCTTCAGATCATTAACTTCTCGGTAAGTAGAAGTTATTTTAATTTTTTTCTAATTATCTTAATTAATTGGTAAACTACTAAACGTGGGAAATATGAGTAATATCATCTTCAGTGTGTTAATTTAAGTTTAGTATCAGCATATATCACAACATCACAGATTTTCTGGAAAATGTATTAATAAAATGTTTATACATGACAGATCAGACAGAAATGGATGTGGGCTCTTGGCTGAATACATGCGGGCCAAATCTAGCCCTATAAAAAATGATTTGTCCTCCTGATGAAAGTTTTAACTTTCATAATTTACATTAAAAACTTAACACAATTTTTCACAAATCTGTTGTAGATAGCAGAATAAACTCCAAGGCTTCTGAAAATCCAAATTATTGACATATAATACTGCTCTCAAATGAGGAGTGGCATTAAAATTAGCCTATAGTTTCACCTTAGTCTACTATCTGAACAGTGCATGGTGATGAAATTAAGTCTAATAAACCTATGAGAAATTCTAACACAGTTTTAAAACTTTGGCTTATGTGATCCTGAGATTTGTTGGTTTGCAGCCAGACATAAATGGGGTATTGATACCATTTCTTCCCCCTCAGATACAATCTTAACCCAATTATTTTATTCTTAAAAAGTCCAAGTTTAATTCTAAATAAATTAAAAGAAAAAACAAACATAGGCTGCACTAACACTGCACTGGTTAATGTCCCCCATGGAAATCCTAATAAAAACTGGCCCATAGTTGAGCCTAATTGCTGACCCCTGCTATATGAAATTCTGCACATAAAACTGTCGTAGTGTAATATTATAAAGTAAAATTTGGTAGCACAGCAGACCAGACTATAGACTGCATTTAATGAAATTAATATACAGTCAGTGGTCTAGACAAATTGTTATATAGGATTAAGTGACATTTTGAAACTGGTTGTTCCCAAAGTAAGAACAGAATTAGGAAAGAAGGCATTTAGGTTTTCGGCACCAGTTGGTTGGAACAATCTTCAAGTTGAACTTTGTCTTCAAAACCTGGTACCCTTGACTGTTTTTAAGGATCTTGTGAAGGCTCTGGAGTCCAGGCTCTCTGTATGCAAGTGTGTTATATAAGTGTTTTTTATTTGACTATTTATTTGTTGTCCGATTTGTATTTGTTTTTAACTGTGTTTGCTGCTGTCTTGGCCAGGTCTCCCTTGTAAAAGAGATATGACAACCGAGTTTCTAAACTCAACCGATTTTCCTATCTGAAAAATGTACTTATCTTGCAGACAGACTGAATATGAATATATCCTTCCCTGTTCTCATCATCCAAAGTGAAATCTGCCAATCAGAAAATCCTGCAGATAGGAGGTTTTGCTACTTAAAAGTGTTGTAATGTAAAAGAGTCAACAGGAGGCGCCATTTCTCATGTTTTGCAATTTTCTAGAAACTTGTTTTTGTACCCTTCTCAGCCTCCGTAGTCTGGGTGCCTGGTCTACTTTCCAAATAACAACATGATGGTCGCTGCTGCTTACAGTATAGGAGGGGAAACTTGTCGTCGAGCGAGCTTCGGCTTTCTTAAAACCTCATCTGATGATAGTAGAGTTTGGTGGTGAAGCTTTTTCTTAAACTGACACCTTACAGTTCAACATGGATTACCTGCTGCAGGTGAAAATAGGCGCTCTGGTCGGGTTATTGTTCCTAACTCTTCTTTTTGGATTCATCCCTGCTCGAGTCAAATGGTTCAGCCAAACAAATGGGTCAGGTAGGTAAAATAAACCTTAATCAGCAAGTGTGCGTATATATCAGCATTTATCAATGTCACACATGGACGTAACCTAAAAATCTCAGAAATCAGGTTGAAACATGTCAATTAAAAGTAAAGATTGTTTATATTGAATCACTTGTAGTTTTATTACACCAATGCCGAATTAAAGTAGGAAAGTCAAAGCTTCATTTGCAGTTTTTATTCTTGCTCTACAGTCAGTTACTGTTTACAGACAAACAGGTAAAAGGCTAAATTGCCAAAACTTTCAATGTAGTTTGGTGCTAAAGCCCCATCAATGATGAGCAGAACAGGGGCTTTCTGACATTAGTCGCCTGTTTTAAGTGAATAATTTTTAGCTGTAGACAGGAGTTGTAGAAGTACTTATCTGCTATTGATTTTATCAACTGTGACTTTAGAAAACCATCAACGATGTGTTAACAGCTGGTGAGATTACAAAGAGATAATACACTGATTAATAATGAGGTGGATAAGCTACAATCATTGATCATAATAACAAATACCATTCAAGACATACATGCTTTACTGCTGTATTGTCATAAAACATCCACACATAAGTATTACTTCTTCTTGCACCATTATAGCCTAATTATTACTTATGTTAAGCTACATGGGGGGATGTGTACGGTCCTTTACTACCATTAATAAACCCTCCTCTCAACTCTGGGCTGGAGTCACCTGATATGGATGAAGCCTAAAGCCTTCCTAGAACATGGTCACATGTTAATGTATGTACAGCACAGCCAAATGAAGGGTGTCAGGGTGGTGGACTTTGTCTGTCCTTTATTAGATGGAAGTGAAAGTATCATTTCTCTCTTATTGCATCCTTGCGTGTGTTTCAGTGGAGTCAATTTCGATACTGTGCTGAGTCATTTTCACTCCTGTGCTTTATGATGCTGATGTGTCACATGATCTCCCATCAATCAGTCTGAAATTGCCTCACCTCTTACTTATTGCTTCCTTTTGGACAATTAATGTTTTATTTACCAAGTTAGAACGATTTTTTAAAAGAAATTCACTAAGTCAGAGTCAGACGCTCCATAGCTGAGCCTAAAATCGGAAACCATTCTTTTACATTCTAGTTCATATCCTCCTGTTTGTAATAAATCTACCCATGTGTGTTAATTCATCTTACAACAAAAGACATGTTTCATCTTTACTTTTCCAGAGACCCATCGCACCGTTTTGAGTCTGATCAGCTGTTTTGCCGGTGGGGTTTTCTTGGCAGCATGTCTGCTCGACATCATTCCAGATTATCTGTCGGACGCCAGCACCGCGCTGGATGCTCGAGGGCTGGAGGTAAGTGCAGCTCTGGACAGATCTGGAAAAGCTTGGGGTCTGGAAAGAACCTCAAATATATTAGATCTGCAGCAACAGTAATTAACTTTATTTTATTTGTGTACAGCTGTTTTTTTATCATGGACATTTCCTTCACAAATATGCAAATAGGTCCATGTACGTTATGCATAATGTGGTGCAGTGACTTCTAACCAGAGGATACTACAGGAGTGAATTGTGTTAAAAACATTAATTTTAAAAATCAATTCAAAAGATCCCATTTGGAAGATGATGTCAGGCTAATTGTGCACATCTGACAGTGCTGGGATAATATGAGACAGAAAATGTTGGCTACCTCTGCTGTAGTTTACTAAGTCTATATTTTTATTTTATAGAACAGCAACAACAGCTTTAACATGTCCAATTCTGGATGACTGAGAGTTTTATGCAGATACTGTGTTGAAATATGGTTATAATCTCTCTTGACTTTACCAGCCTGAACCTGCAAACTAGTTAATCTCTATATGTTGGTCTCACACAGACCGACTTCCCCGTTCCAGAGTTCATCATAGCTGCCGGCTTCTTCATGGTCCTCATCTTGGAGAGGATGGTCCTGAATTGTAAGGAAATGGGAGGGACTCAGGACGAGAGGGCACCCCTTATACACGACAACAGGAACGGGCACGGTCATGCGCATGGCATGGCTTCGAGTCCTGATCTGGAGAGCAGCGGCCATCATGTCCATGTTGACTTTCAGGCCCACTCCCCCTTCCGTTCCTTCATGCTCTTCCTCTCTCTCTCGCTCCACTCTGTTTTTGAGGGTCTTGCCATAGGCTTACAGAGCACTGACTCAAAGGTAAGAAGAGAGAAAGTACTCAGTGTTAAATCTGCCCAATGTATCTTCTTTCCTATATACATTTTTTTCTCCTTTATCTATTCAGGGGAATTTCTCTGGGAGCGATGCTCTCTTTTCCAGTAACACCTTGTTCACATTCCACATTCATATCTTGAAGCAGCCCAGTACAACCACAATCTGATCTGCTTGAATTGTTGAGGTTAAGTGCCTTGCTCAAGGGCAGCTCATTAATGGTAATGGGAGGGGCAAGGACTGTTTCTTCACATTCCCCACCAAGATTTATACTGCCGGTCTGGGGGATTAAAGCTGCGACCCTCAGTCACAAGCTTGCTTCCTCTAACCTTTAGACCACCACTTCCCCAGAGGGTTTCAGTGTGTGGCTTCAGGACTCTGTAGCAGGAATGGAATCTCGCTGTCATGAGAATCAAATCTGTATCTTTAAGTCACAAGACCATCTCTAAACAACAACATACTATCAGTGCTGCCTTGGGACTTTTCATCTTCATATAATGTACTTTGTTTTAGTTTGTTTACAGCTTGGGTTTTATCATGGACATTTCCATAAGTATGTTGAAAAAATTAATTTAGATAATATATATAAAAGCTTTATTTATTTATGTAAATTCCATGGTTAAACTGTATCTTACTACCAGCTAAGAATCTTGTTTTTGCTGACCTGCATTGGTTGAAGTTCTTACCTTACTTCAGTGATATGATTTGTTTATGATTATTAGGTGTGGTTATAAGTGCAGCAGAGCATAAATCAAAGAGAGGTATGACAAACGATAAATTCCCCACCAGATTTTCAGGTTAGTGTTCAATCAACAGCATCAGCTTGTCTGTTCTTGTTAACTGCCAAAAATAAGGAAGTTATTTTGATTCTTTTTTATCTTTAATCAGTAACCTACTAAAAGTGGGAATTATGAGTAATATCATCTGTATATTTATTTTTTGTTCAACATCAGGATATATCATAGCTTCATACATACAAAATATATAGAGAAACTGTTTATAAAAAACAGAGAGAAATAGATGTCTGCTATTTAGATATTATCTCATGATGTATAACCTCATATCGCTCAACCCTGTTTTCAGAATCAGACAGTGGCGGATAAAATACTGGAAATACTGAGACTTTTTACTTAAGTAAAAGTAGTAATAGCACAGCGTAAAGTCTTGCATTCAAAATCAAAAGTAAAAGTATTAGTTGCAAAATGTACTTAAAATATCAAAAGTAAAATTACTCATTGTTCATTGTGTCATGTTTTATTGTAAGTGGAATCAAAGATGATTGAGATCCTTTATTGTCAAAGTGAAAACAGATCTTGACAAAGGTGTCTACATTAATTCCGAATATAAAATACATAATCGTCTGCCAAATAAATGTGTGTCAATCTGTTTTTACTGGGAAAGTTTAAGAAAAGTAAAGTGCAAGTACTTCAGAACTGTACTTAATTACAGTACTTGAGTAAATGTACTTTTTTACAACTAAACAACTAACATAGAATATCTACACAAAGATTATAATGTTGATGGACAGTTTATCATCAGGGGTTGTGGATTGGTTGGATTTGATGTTGAACAAGTAATGAAAGCTGAATCATTGACATTAAAATTCAGCCCAGCCTTTAAATACAGGGCCATAAACATTTGTACAGACTGTTTGAAGATAAATTATGAAGGCAAAGCTGATATAGTTGATAGAAATAACCATTAAAACCTGTTTTCTTTTTTTCTCCAGGTTTTAGAGATCTGCATTGCTATACTCGTCCACAAGAGCATCATAGTGTTCAGCCTGTCGGTGAAGCTGGTCCAGAGCGCAGTTCGTCCTCTGTGGGTGATTGCTTACATCTTAGTGTTCGCCATAATGTCACCTTTAGGTATCGCCATCGGTATCGGTGTGATGGAGGCCAAGCTAGAAGCTGGAGCCCTAATCCAGGCCATCCTGGAGGGGCTCGCTGCAGGCACATTTGTTTACATTACCTTTTTGGAGATCCTTCCACATGAGCTCAACTCTCCAGGGAAGCAGCTTCTCAAGGTACTCTTCATCCTGCTAGGCTTCAGCGTCATGGCTGGCCTCACGTTTATCGGTTGACATGAAGGCCAGTCGTCATTTTAGCTGGTCAACATGTGACCTGGATGCTTTGTGCCAACTACTGCAGCTCCCACATGTGTGGGTGACCTTTTTACCCAAAGACAAACTGTTCTCATTATAATGGACACACTGGCCACACTGTTACTTCCAACTTTGGAGTTTGTCATGTCAAATGGAGTATGATAACAGTAGCTGGTTTTTATTTCTTTTAATATGCTTGTTTTTAAAATGTCCTAATTGAGAATTATTTCTCAATATAATTTCTTTTAAGGAGGATTTTATATGAAGAGGAACCACTTAATGATAAGTTGTGAATGACAGAGAGGGGCACAGGGGAAAAGTCCTCTCTTTATCACTGGCCTAGTTTTGAAACATGCTTTGGATCTGCAAACAAAATCTCTGCCTCTGACCTTTGACAAGATTGAGGAAACCACTGGAAACAAAGGGCCGTCCCTCACTGTGTGTACATCATACCTTGTAATTAATTCAATCGTGGGTTTAACAGCACCTCCAAATATTTCATGTTCACATTTGATTTGATTTGATTTGCAACAAATTAAAAGGGGAGGTTTGACAGCATTTTGTCTCTAATAAAAGCACTGCTTGTGCCTATACTTTTGTTGAAGTATTATACAGTACTCTGTGTTCTTTAGTACGAGCTCAGCTGGATTGTTGGTCTTCATAAATTGTTATTAATGGTGTTTCTACTGATCTGGGTTCACTTTATACATTTTGGGATTTTAGTGCAATCCTTTTTAGTTGTAGTTTCCAAAGTTGCACTCCTTTTAGTGCTCATTACAAACTGCATAATGCACCATTTCTTACATTTGTTTAGAGAAACTGGGGAAATGTAAACTGACTCCCTGATGCCTTAAGATGTTATATGCCAAAATGAGGTTAAAGAAAAAAAGAAAAGAATGGATGTCATGACACAAGATAGAGGATTTCTTTTTTTATATTGTTGGCACTTTTCCAATAAAAAAAATCAGTGTATCTCCACACTTGAGCGAGGCTGCAATGTAACAGGCTGTTGACAACCCACTACTTAAACAAGCTGATTGCTATTGTTTACAGTGTATTCACCTTTGGTCTTGTTTAGTCCACTCTGACACTTTATGTCTTATTAAAACATGATATCTACACTGAGTCCTTTACTTCTCTATTTGAAGTGTGGAAAAATACAGAAGCATAATTTCAAACCAACTGGAGCTATAAAAGAGACGCTAAATCTGCAAACTGACATCTAAAACTCCAGCAGAGGCCCAGGGACTGAGCTGTAGTTTTCATGGTCCGCACATGTAAACTGGCTTTAATAGAGTCCCCATTTGCCTTGTTATAGTAGGAAAAACAATACTTCAAACACATCTCAAAAACATCCAGTACATTTGTGCATCGAGTCTGTGTACACTCAAAGTCAGTCAGTGTTAAAGTCTGTGCATGTAATTATAGATTTAAACTGTCCCCGCTTCGTCACATTTCCTGTTTTAGTCTTGTGATTTATTTCCTGAGTGAGCAGGAAGTTGGGATGTGGTTGATAGTTGTCATAAACGAGACAAGCTAATGTCAGCAAAAATATGATATGTGATAGTCATTCAAACCAACCAACTCAATTGTGGTGTGCCTCAATTTTTGTGCTGATGTGCTCATTATCATGTGACCAAGACTGATGAAACTGTCTCCACCCGAAAAAGAAAAAGAAAAAAAACTGCCACTGCTTTCACTTCAGTGTTGTTACTTTGCTGTTTATCACAGTGTCACTCGTTTCTAAGAAATAAAAAGACATGAAAACATTGTACTTAACTAAATTTTATTACAACTTAATGGTGTGTCATAGCACAGTAAAGTGCACTAAGGCTTATATGAAGTAGTTGTGGGTGAATCGTTACATAAAGTATCAAACCTACATATACTAAGGCATGTTTAGAAAATACTAGCATCAATAGGATCAGTGTAAATATGCATTGATCTCAGATTAGATTGTGTCCTGAGCACATGGACTAATATAAACTCTTTACACTTTTGTGCTGATGAATGTGTGCATTCACACAGCATTTACCTCATTAGTTCAGACAATTTACACATAAACATTTTTTATTATCAGTTATTAATATCAGTGATTCTGACCCTGGTATCAAATCCGAAACTAATTGTAATAATATGAAATAAATGATGTGAAGAATGTCAGACATAGGACAATATAATAACAGTAATTATTACTGTACATGTGTATGATGTAACTATACCAAAACTATGTGTAATGTGTTATCATTTTTGTTGTTGGTTATGAGGTTTGTGTGTAATCACTGGGGATGAAACGTGCTGTCATCCTCCTTTGTTAAAACATACTGATGATGCCTTTGTGTTTCTGCAAATGAACCTGTTGCTAGTGGAGATTCACCGACCCGACCTTTTCAGTCTTGATACTGTTACCTGGATTTTGGGTATCGGCCAATGCCTGTGTTTAATTAATAGTCTGTATGGTATGCCTCACTGTGTGGGAGAGAGTGGGATGATTCTTTTATGCGTAAGGCGACATCAGGCTTGACTTAAACATTGCTTTTCCAACTTTGTAAAAAAAAATGTAACAAATAAATAATAAATATAAATGTATTGAATTGTTATTTATTCAAATAATGGTATCCAATACCAGATTGGCCCATTGTTACAATACACCATCCAGCTATTTTAGTCAGTTTTGCACTGATATCCGATATCAGTATTGATACATCTCTAATTGAGAGTAAAGCATACTGCACCATTACGAACCATTTAAAATATTTCAGTCCCTCTATTTCAACTCTAATTCTAATCTAAAGAAAGCCATTTTAAATGCAGTAACAATGGGCACTGAATGGTTATAGGTTTCTTCACCGATGTGGGCCTTTGGAAGGGGCCACTAGGTGGAAGTGTTGATCCTTTGATTGAAAGCCTGATATTACTGTGATCTTCCCCTCAATTAAGGATAGAGTTTCAGGATTATAACATTACTCAGATAGCTCAGATATTGTTGACATCCTGTAATACTGTTTGGAGTCGGTCAAAGGAGACCTGAATATTGGTTTTAGGACTTCACTTGAAACGTGTTTGAGATTTATAATTCGTATTTTAACTTTTTAAATAGCTTTTTGGACACTTCGCTTGATTTGCCTTGTAAGATTTTCTTGTGACCTTAATTCTTCATCAGTCTTTAATGAACAGTGGTTAAGATTTGTAGATCTTTTCAAACCAATTATTTTTTTATTCATATAACCCAATATCACAAATTTGCCTTAGGGGGCTTTACAATCTGTACAGCATGCAACATCACCTATCCTGGGCCCCTCAGTTTGAATTAGAAAAAAACTCTTTAATTGGGACAAATGGGTTCTGTTCCAACCCTAAAATCTAATCTGCATCTAAAGAATTTCAGACCATTTACACTTATCAAAGCATATATCCCTTCAGATCCTTTACTTAAAAGTACAAAAAAAAAGAAACTATCTAAAAAGACCCCATTACAAACAAAAATCCTGCTTTCAAAATTAAAGTATTTTCAGTTAAATGTACTGCAATGTAAATGCAGAATTCAGCAGGAAAATTGCACTTGACTGGCAATTCATCATATTTAAGTCTTGTTAAGACTAATACATCAACATGTAAGTACAATTTTACTGTTGTACTGTTCAGTAGTTCAGTCCAGTGGGGTCTAGCATAGGGGTTACATGCTTCCTAAAGGTCACAAGACAAATCTGAGGGGTCATGAGATGATTAATCAGTTAGAAAAGAGATGTGTAACTGCACACAACTCATACTCATCTGAATATAATCACAGATTTTATTGTAATGGGTCACAAGCCAAAATGATTGGGAACAACTGGTTAAGTCTTAATAGTAGCCATAAACTATAGTTGTTAGATAAATGTAGAGGAGTAGAATTAAAATGGAATTACTCAAGTAAAGTACAAATACCTTAAAAATTGCTTCCTGTCATTGGCTACCAGTACAACATAGAATTTACTTTAAAATGTTACTAATTATGTAAGAAGCCTTATGACCTGATATATCTATCTATCTATCTATCTATCTATCTATCTATCTATCTATCTATCTATCTATCTATCTATCTATCTATCTATCTATCTATCTATCTATCTATCTATCTATCTATCTATCTATCTATCTATCTATCTATCTATCTATCTATCTATCTATCCATCTATCTATCTATCTATCTATCTATCTATATCCTATATGTGAAGCACTTTGTACCCTATGTATGTATGTATAGTGCTATATAAATAAAGTTGTTAATATTATTATTACATGCATTACTTGAGTAAATAAAGTTGATTTCTTTCAGCAGAACAGTCTTTTCCTCTGTGTATTATGTATTCATGCAGGCCTTTTTGTTGGCTGGCAGAGTGACATAACATCAAAGATATGAACTGAATACCAGAGACGAAAACACTCGTATGGCCATGCCTGATGTGATACATGGAGGCATTGTTAACCCCTGTTTATTTCTGTGAGCGAATAGGAGTTTATTCATGAGCATCCACTAATGAGAGGTTCTGATGGAAGAACAATAGCAGAGTACAGTAAAGTCTGCCAGTTCCTGATGACAGAGGCCTCAGTGTGTGGAGGAGGGAGACCGAGCGGAGCATCAGGCTCCTGTGTGAGAGGGACGCTTCCTCTGTTCATCCACAGCTCATTAACCTCTTCTATCAGCTCAGTTATGGCACTCAACTGTATTCTCTTCTTTTCTCTCAGACATGATGCAGATTATGTCCTACGCATACACATGGTCTGCTTTTTCATGCTGGGATGGCATGCTTTATTGTTAGGGTTCACAAATGTCAAGAGGGACGAAAAACATGTGCAAACCATTTGATCATTTAAAACTTACATCAATTAAACAACATTAAAAACGATTTCTATAAATGTACAATTCAGTTCAGGCCCTTTTGTATTAAATCTAAACTAATCCAAAGTACAAATCAAAGTAAAATAGGTCTAGGTAGGTGAAGGCAAAGTGAAAAGGCATATTAAAGGTGAGAAGTACAATACAGAAAAATTGAAAAAAAACCGAAGTGCACACACCTAATGATTTCACTTAATGATGGTGTTACAGGAAAGGTAGGAGGAGGTCAGATAGGTATTGTAATTCATCCGGATGGATACATGGATATGAATGTCACTGCAATCCATCCAGTAGTTGTTGAGACATTTCACTCAAATCCACAAATGTCAACTTCTTGGTATTGAAGGAAATTCAGGGATCACCAAAACTCAATGAATTTGTATGACAATTGAAAGTTGCAAAGAAAAGAAAACTTTTATTTATCAGTGGTGAAAGAGGAAATGTCATTCAGATTAATTGTCTTGAGACCATAAAAGACTGTATGAAATGTCACAGCAATCTGTCCGATATTTGTTGAGAAATTTCAGCATGAACCAACCAACCATGACCATGAGATTCAGATTACTCATCACTGTAAGGAACACATAATATATATACAGAAAAAATAATACACAGTACCAGTCAAAAGGTGTGTCCAAACTGGTATTGTATCAATATAACAAACTATCATCAATCTAAAGACAAAAGAAAGTAAACATGATTTGATTTTCAATGAATTCATAAATAGCACAGGAGAGGGTTATTTGATTTCCTGGTACAAAGTTGTCTGATGTTGTGCAATCATGGAAAAATAATCCATAAAGATTTCAAACAATGTGCAGAGAGGAATGTGTAATGTGAGGGCTTCTACACAGGTGGTCGTCTCGCTCATATGACATCTCCACAGGCACGAGAACATCGAGCTCAAATCCCACCTTTCATGTTGTACGTGTTGGGTTAACATCCAGTCTGGATGGGTGACAGCGAGCATGAGTCACACTATGAGATATGAGAGACAGAAATGAGAAAAAGATTTGTAAAAGTCTCCAAAGTCATATAATGTTGTGTTTGTTTCTAACAGGAATGAACGAAAAACAGAAGAGTCACATAAAAACGTTTTGGGTTATTTTCTTTTGAGATTGTGTAGCTTCCAAATACAATGATATGTGATGAAAATAATACGAAATTACTGTTTTCCAGTTTGGTTTAGTCTCTGTGTCTGTCTGTCTGTCTGTGACTGTTCAGCTCTCTGTTTTGTGGTTGCACTTTCAGAATATGAACACTTTTCAGCAGTGGATGTTGACAGTTTGGAGTATGATATAAAAAATAGTTTCTGTTTTCTAAATTGTTTGTTTGTTTGTTTGTTTTACTTTATGATTTTATTTCTTACAATGTTTTTGGAAATGTTATGATGTTTTCAATTCAGTTATTCTGTTTTATTATTTGTATTTATGTTTTGGGAAATTGTGGTGTCTGTTCTGCCTTTGTCCTGTAACATCTTGTGACATCCTGTGACATTCGAACACATGTTTTTCTTAGGTTAAAGGTTAAAAGTCAGGTATAGTTTATGGACCAGAGGCTGTTTTTCCTTGAATGATCAATTGTTCAGAATGTGGAGTTTTTAGTGTTGCCAAAACGGGAGTAGGGAGAGAGACTCAGATCGGCACCAGGGACTCTCTCAAGATTGGATGTTTGACACTGTTCTCTTTTGTAATAAAATCTTTAAAATATACAAGTGAGACGTGTCAGCGGTGGTTTCCTTCTTTTTCATCAACACATCAAGAGACAACCATTTTTATACTACAAAATGTTTTAGAAATGTGAGTTGTTATACTTATAATGTTTTCTGTTTTGGTATTTACTATTTTGGTGTTTTATAAAAGGTTATGTGTTCTGTGTTAGTTGTCCGAATTTTTGTGTGTTCATTTTTGGGTTTTCTAAATTTTTTAATGTGTTATGTGAAATGTTGATGACTTTTCTTTTAATCCAATGCAGTTGTGTTTTGCCACTGTAGGCTACCATACTACCATAGTGACCAGTTCAGACCAGTATGCCTCTCATCCTCCATCACAGCTCCTCCTTCACTTCCCAGTGTGCATTATGTAGCCACTCATTGTAATCCATTGTGTCATTTTAATCCTACTTTGAGTGACGTTTCCAGTAACTCCTCCCCTCCTGGTCCTCTCCACTCCTGTTGTCTTTGCCACTCTCTGTAGCTCGCTCATCCCGTCTGTTTCAGGTAAGGCTGCTCTGCTCTTTGGTTAAATTGAACCTCTAGTACTGGACAGTTTCTAGATGAACAGATCAGGAAATTAAGATATTAAAACTATTTAGCATGATGATTAAAAGTGAGAAATAAAAGAAAACAATTGTAATAAGCAACACTTGCAGGACAGATAACCATATTTTACTGCAAAGAAGGAAGGTGTCTCAAAATAATTTTAGTGGTATCATATCTTTTGTTCATTGCACTGTTTGATATTCTGTATTTAACTTAATTTACACCTAACAGCAGAGTGTAGAGTAGCTTTCTCATGTAATTTGGTTATAAATCTTACACTCTAAGTGGTGAAATAACACCCTCAGGTGTAGTTTTTCCTGCCAAGAATAATCATAAAGGCATTTCAGATTTTCCTTGTGTGATTTCTTCTTATGTTGTATCTATTGTGTCCTTTCAACTGATAATCATACAAAACCAGGTCTAAGAGTGGTTTACTGCCAAAGGAGAGAAGCTAAAAGGCACCTGTGTCAAAATTCTTGACTAAATTACTTGTACAATGTTAATCAACATTAATATTTAGTTTTATGCAAAATTAACAATATTTGACCAGATATCTATACATACTGGCAATGAGACTGCCTGTTCAGCAACATTCAAAAAGTGTGTGCTCTCCATGTACAATATAAGTGTTGTCCTGTTTTTAGATAAGCTAGTTTGGATCATTCAGTGTGATAGGTAAGCAGTATTTATTTGATATCTTTTGTACTATAGCAGAGCTTTAGGTAAAAGGATATCTGCTCTATTCACCTGTAATGAAACCAATCTTCATTTTCAACATTTGGATGTCACATAGCCAAAAGATTTTTTTTTTTTAATGTAGATTATGTAATATGCAAATGACTGGATTGATTTTTTGGCCTTGGTGTTTGGACCACTCTGAAAGAAAGGGTGCAAACTCGACTCTCTTCAAAACCAACCGTTTGATGTGTTCACATTCTGCTTGTGCCAACTCTCCTTTCTCTACAGTGTTTAGTGAACCTGCTGTGAGACGCTGCAACCATGGCTGCTGTAAGTTTAATTACTCTCCAACAATAGAAGAGAGAATTTGTCACTTTGTCTCTGTTTACACCGCTGCTTGTCAGTGTTTGGTCACAGTTCATTGGTTAAGTGCCTTGGGTCTGGGTTAAGAGCATCAGTTCTTGGAGGTTTGACTGTCAGCGCATGATGCTGCTTAATGCTGTTATTGTGCCGGTAGATGCTGGCTCTGGGATGGACCCTTAAGCTGTTTTTAAGAAGTGGCTTTAAAGGTCTTTTCTGTAATCATGTGAAGCAGATTAACCAGCCGTTCACTGGTGTGCATCGTTTTGGGTGTGCTCCAGCTCAGGTGCATGTGTGTCTGTGTGAGAGTTTGTTATAAATACTCAATGATCTGCTGTTGAAGTATTCAAGCAGTAAAGCATGTATAAAAGTGGCAGAGTGCAGCTACTGAGTGTGAAAACAGTGATGTTAACAGAACATAAAGGTGTAGTTCAACCAAATCTTTTTGTGCACCTTTACACTTTAATCTTTATCTTTTTGCAGACTGGATCTTTCCGTATGGTGTCAGAGGAGGAGCAGGCCATGAGGTCCAAGCTGGAGCATTTGACAGTGAAGGATCATGGGCCGGTGTTTGGGCCGTGCCAAAAACTGCCAAGCCACACAGTGCAGAAGGTCAAAATCAGTAACTCAGGATGGCTGTGTACACATTAATTACAAATAGTTGTGATTCATTCATTTACGTCCCTGCTTTTCTTCACCCTGCAGGCAAAGGATGAGCTGAATGAGACGAATGAGAGTCGGGCGTCATCACTTAAGGACCTGCGAGCCATGATGAAGGAGAGGGCAGCGGAGGGAGACGACCTGGCCAAACTGGTGCTAGAGCGCTTTGGGGACAAACCCGACTCTCTGATGCTGCGTTTCCTCAGAGCCCGCAAGTTTGATGTTGTCAGATCCCACGAGCTCATGAAGGGTGAGTGTCTGTCAATGAAGTCTATGACAATTCTTTTGTCTTTCATATATTTTGGATTCAAACTCTGCAGACATTTTCCTTCAATAATTGAAGGTGAGGCCTCTTTTGTGCTCCTTGTATGCATGAATCCCCATCACTGAGACAGGGAGGCATGTGTTCATTAATTGGGGGCTTTGAGATGCTTCTGAGTTTCCCCTGACAAAGAAGTCCTTTGTGTCCAAATGGGACAACAAGTTTACTTTACTTGTGAACTCTCAGTGCTCTGCTGAGAACTTCACAGCGCCTGTTCTGATTGTGTTGGTCTGAGAGAGGGCACGAGATCAAAAAGCAGCATGGTGTAATACTGATAAGGAGACACTGACTTGCTTATTTTTTGTTTGTGTGTTCAGGACTTCTTATTTTATTTAATTTTTTTCAGTTGTCTTGAAGACAAAAAATCTGCAAAACTTGAGCATAATACCTCAAAATGTAAGCTGATTTAAACCTCTAAATTCAACCCTGATAGTTTAAACCTTAGTGGATATAAACTCAACAATATCTCCCCAAACCAAATATCGAGGCCAGAAATTACTCAAAATCGATGGTCGCTATGGTTGAATGTTTTTTTCCTCATCTTGAAAATCACTGTGAGAATATTTGGTCCTCACAAAGACACAAGAAAACACACAAAAACACACACACACACATTTATGAATGCAGAAGCAGAACTTGTTGTTGTGTGAGAGGGGAATGTGATGTGAACTCATTCTGTGGAGTAAATTGCGGCTTGTGAGTAAAACACACACACACAGACACACACACTGGATATTAATTGGTGCCTCAGTATTAAGAGAGCAGCACTGTAGATGCACTGAGACAGTGGTGTCATTGTGTTTGGCATTGAACACTCACACTATACATGGAGGGTTTGTGATTCATTAGTGACCGATAAGAGAATGCAGTAATGTGTGTGTGTGTGTGTGTGTGTGTGTGTGTGTGTGTGTGTGTGTGTGTAGGTTATGTGCGCTTCAGGAAGGAGTATCCTGAGCTGTTTGAGAACCTGACCCCTGAGGCGGTCCGCAGCACCATTGAGGCGGGCTACCCTGTGGTTCTGCCCAGCAGAGACAAGTATGGCCGCGTGGTTCTACTCTTCAACATTGAGAACTGGGACCTGGAGGAGATCACCTTCGATGAGGTAATAACCCTTACAGACTGCAAGATTGAAGAAATATAGAGCTTTTTTT
Source organism: Scomber scombrus (assembly GCF_963691925.1). NCBI lineage: Eukaryota > Metazoa > Chordata > Actinopteri > Scombriformes > Scombridae > Scomber > Scomber scombrus. The sequence continues at coordinate 28,104,628 of NC_084970.1, read as the reverse complement.
CTCCTTCTTAAATAATAATGCCTTTGTTTGTGTCACAGATCTTAAGAGCATACTGTGTGATCCTGGAGAAGCTGCTTGAGAATGAAGAGACCCAGATTAATGGCTTTGTCCTGATTGAGAACTTCAAGGGTTTCACCATGCAGCATGCCTCAGGCATTAAGCCGGCTGAGCTCAAGAAGATGGTGGACATGCTGCAGGTCAGAGGAAAAGACACCAATAAATACCTGAGAATTTCTTGATGTGGAACTTAAAGAGCTGGTTCTAAAAAATATTTAGGCTGTGTTGTGTTTTTTTTTTCCCTGCAGGACTCCTTCCCTGCACGCTTCAAGGCAGTCCACGTTACTCACCAGCCCTGGTACTTCACCACTACATACAATGTGGTCAAGCCCTTCATGAAGAGCAAGCTACTGGAAAGGGTATGGACGGAGGGTGAGCGGGTGGGTGTAGGGGAAGATGTTGGAGGGAGACACATGGATGGTTTCTTTAAAGCAGGAGGCTTGCATTTTTCTATGTTTTACATGTTGTGAATAATCTCAAACCAACAATAATGTGTCCCACTTGTTGTATTGTGTGTGGATCTAAAGCCTCATACTGTATATCTCATTCCTCTGTGCTGTTGTCCCCTGTTGTCCAAAAAAACTACTAAAAACACAATGAGTCACACCGTTGCACTGGGTTCCTCCAAAACAAGTGCAACGGTGTGACTCAATGATGTGCTTTTAATTGTTTTTGGACACAGAAGAAGATATATCACTGTGGAGACACACACAGTTGTAAGTGGATCAGTTCATTGTTGGTTTGGATTTGCACTTACGTTTTGTTGACAAGAAAAAAATATAGAAAATCACCAACCATATTCAACTGAAATCACACAGTTCTGACCATTTTTTCAAAGTTACATTAGTAAATTTCTCTGAATGCTGTTCATACATTTCTGCAGGTCTTTGTTCATGGTGATGAGCTGGAAAACTACATCAAGGAATTTGAAGCAGACATCCTGCCGTCAGACTTCGATGGGAAGGCGTCTGTAGCCGACTGCCAGGCCATTGCCACCAAGCTTTTTGGCTCTGAAGACACTGCTCTCTGAAAGAAAGAGTCCACTAATACCAAGAGCAATAGTGTCCTTTTCCCTAGATGCTTCTTTTGTGATCATATCACATATGTGGTCTATTTTGAAGCTAGGTTGACACTTTTATTATATTCAGGCAGTTCCTATGAGCAAAAAGAAGTATCTAGAGTTAGGAGCAGACGGTGGTTTGGAAAGGAGTAATATATGATGATATAAATGGGAAAGAAAATGGATGTTTAGACATTATAGAAAGAATGACTGATGGTATATGTTTGGGATTTTAGAGCAGTGATATTCTTTGTTACTGTACAAGTTGGTAATGTGATGTTGTAGCTCGCAACCAGGATAACGTCTGAGTTTGGTTTGGTGTCATTTGCCTTAAATTTCACAACATGCAGAGCAGCCTCGTGCCTATAATCCCATCAGATGATATTGCAGTAGTTCAGATCCTGTACATTACAGTGTCGAGGGTGAAGTGAATGATTTGAAGAGGGAAAATTGATCATGGATAAGCCTGTGTTATAATAATGTTTTAGGAGCAGGGGTCTCCTAATGCATTGCCATCAAAATACATTGTGTTTCTCAACAGCCTTGTGTCAAGTTCTTCAAGTATTAAGAGAGATGTGACACTCGAAGTGATGCCTGATGTACCACAAAGGTCCATTTTACAGTTTGCATTGGATTTGAATAAAATAGATGTTTTTCTGTCTGTAGTTTTATATGAATTGTCCCTTTTATCAAATGTTTTTGGTATTTCACCTCACTCATTACCATTAAAGGACGGGTTCACAGTTTTTCCAAGCCTGTCTTAAAACAACAGTCAGGTGCACAAATGAACACTGAAACAGGTTTCTTCGCTGTAATCATTCCTCCTGTTCATACTGACTATAAGAATACTCTACAATGTAAGTGATGTGTGGAAAATGTATTTAAAAGCTTATGGGAGGATAATATGAGGCTTCAGCCAGATAGTCAAATTTAGAATCTTCCAGTTCTTTTTAGTACAGAATTCCCTCTCTGTCTCGACACAGTGTTTTCATGTGGTAGGATGATCAAAAAGTGTGAATTTGATTTTAAAAAGACAACTTAGAAGATGTTGAACTGATTTAACTAATTTGGATGGCTGAAGCCTCTTACTACCTTCAAATACACTTTTAAATACATTTCTGATCACAGCAAGAAAAATTTAACTATGTTGAAGCAAGGTGCTGCATGTCAAATGTGCCACATTTTCACATGAGCTTAATTTATTGCATTCTTAAAATGTGATCTCTTAGCTTTCTCAGTTTTCTCAGTCTCAAATATATGCATAGCATTCCTGTTTCTGAATGCATTGCAATTAAATCTAAGCAACAAGTTAGACCCTTGACTATAACCTTGTCCATTAAAAGTACAAGCGGGACAGGCAGCCAAACTGAAGGCATTAAAACTTTCTTTTCTCTTGCAGGCTGTTTCGTCACTCATACAAGTCAAGTTGCAAAGGCTGGTAAGAGAAAAAAATAAAAAGCTTACAACAGTCACCACAAGGGGGCTCAGCTGTATCATAAATCAGCGATTAGTCTGAGACTGTGGGCCTCCCCCTTAGACAAAGCTGGGAAAAAAGGTGGCCCCTCAGACCCCCAGAGTTCCCAGATGCCTATGTGATCATGATTATGTTATTTGATCTGAGAGACATTTAAGAGTTGAGCCAAGATAGGCTAATATATTACTTTTTGACATACTTCACATTACTTAAAATACATATAAAAAGTCTGTCTGAAGGTATGTATTAGTTTCTGACTCTGGGAAAGTTGGAATAACAGTACCATTCCCCAAAACTCATGTATCTCTGAATTATCTCCTTAGCTAAATCACACATTTAGGCTATTTTATGTGAACTCCTTTTGATGACTAATGTAACAGCTAATGTTAATGTTAAATAATTTTTCACTTCTATTCATTGAGCCTCCCCTGAATATGTTTGGAGAGGCCCGTCTCCCACTGTGAGATTTATGTTCAAGAGGTTAAAAAAAAAAATCTCACGGGTAAGTAAGTAAAGTGAAAAGGCAACAGTTCTTCTTTTGAGAAAATAATTTATTTTGGAACACAATAACCATATTTCCTCACATAATTAGATCACACAGACCACTGGTCTTCTTTGAACAAAAACACCCAGCGTTCAACATCAGAGTACCTCATGTTGTGTGACTATGTGTGCCCCTTCTCGTCATCGCCGCGTCCTTTAACCATCTTTCAGCATCAAAATATTTGTAAACACGAAAGTAAAGCTGTAAAATGGTTACTGTAGGTTAACATACTTTGTTACTCATGTGGGCTCTTAATCCACTTGCTTTAGGTTTGTAAGATTTCAGATGGAAATACTCTTAAAAGAACCAATCCGAGGTGTATTTGTCGATTAATTTACATTTAAGGAGGAGATTTATAACTGAATTCTTTACCAGCAATTAAACATGAGCCCACAATCTTGAAAAATAGGATCCTTGAAGCACTGGGGTTAGGATAAATACAGAGGAATACTTTCTCATATCAACACAGTAAAACAACATTTCAGATCACACACTCCTCAAGAAAATGATCTTAATGCGTATGACATGTTTTAGTCTACTACATTTTGACACTACTTCTCGTCATATTATTATTACATTGGTAAGCGAATCCCTCCTGGTTGGTTATTGCCTTCGATTTTCCTAACTGGTCCCTCAGAAATGTTTTAATATACACTATCTTTATATATTTCTTTAGCTTTTTCATGTATTAAAGTGAAGAAGTTTTGGTTTTTTGTCAATCAGAGGTGGTGATATGACACAGTATACATATGTTTACTCATCAACACTCACACTCTGATGCATTTGCACAAGTAAATAACACAAGTCAACATATTAACATTAAGTACAAATACAAAAAAATACACAAAATATTTAACTAGAAAAAAAACAAAACATCCAAATAATACATCCAAACCTGCATTTCTGTGCAAAAATGGAGGAGGCAAAAATCTTAAAGAACACAAATGGCTCTCGTGGCGTTACTGCAGAAACTGGGTTTGTGCTGGTGTCATCAATATTCGTCTAGTTTTTACTACGAGCCAGAATACATCTCAACCACACCTGACTCAAGACTGAACCATATAATCAGACTGCAGGGTGGATGAGAGGACGTGTGCGCCATGAATGACCAGCGTGTTGTAGTTTGGTCTCCCTGACAACAGATGGCAACAGTGATTTGTGGTTTGAAAAATGGAGGACGACAGTATTCAGAGACAACAAAGAGGGTGGCGGCTCAGACAGCATGTCCTCACTTTTCAGTTAGAGATGCACCGACCTGACCCACCAGATCCCATCGGTGTCAATACTGACCTTAAATAAGTGGGTCTGGGATCTGCCATGATGTGGCTGACCCACTTTAAATGATTAATTGGTTAGTGTTGTTAAAAAATTCAGTGTTTCCACTACCAGTGTCATTAGTGCTAATTCGGTTCGTATTACTACAGCAATCCCTTGTTTCATTTTATTTTACAGTACATGAAAATGAGTTAAAAAAAACTTCCACACAATGAGGTATGCAGATTTAAAATGAGGGAAAAGGGAGCACTGGTATTAACAGATACCCTGAGTTGAATAATATTGGTACATCCTTATTTTCAATATAAACCAAGCCAGCATTTGTGAGATTAACACCTGGATTTCTTAGTATTTGAACATAATAAACTCCACTTGAAGGAGGTTAAGTTAACAACCATTATAAACAAAACAAAAAAAACCAAAAAAAAACACCAGATCTCCATAAACTGTGAAATGTGAAATCTGTGCCAAAGAAAAACTCATTTAATTTCAGTAGTGATCAGAGTCACTATTACAGCATTATTCTTTGACCAAAAAACAAACAAACTATTTCCACTGTCAAGAATGAACTTAACACTTAGATAATAATAAATAGAATAATTGTTCTTAAACCATAATTTCTGTATCTTAGACTTAAATAAGTTTAAAAGAAAACTGGAGAATTGTTCAGTAGTAACAGATGTTTGTAGTTCTTATAAATTGTTCAGATTAGCCAAATTTAAGGCAAATACTGCTACAGACAAACACTAATCACCCCAGGTCTTACACCACGACAGACGCTGGCCTAAACAGACTTACAGAATGAACTGCTGCCAGATGCCTTCATCGTTTCAAACCACCCATCTGTCTCATCAGTGTTCATTAGCAGTTTTTTTTAGACTACAGATTACTTGGCTGGACTTTCCTCAGCCGTCACCACAATTTAGCAACACATGCTCAGTTAAATTCAGGTTTTTAAAAGTCTACAGGTCCCAGTACTGCAGCGTTATTTCATCAAGACAGGTTTTCAGTCCACGCTTCTGCACTCTTCTGAACACCAAAAGCGTTAACGCTCAGTCCAGTTAAGATTTTTTTTTAAAAGAAGAAAAAAAAGGAAAAGCTTTTCAATATCTTTGAAAAGAAAAAAAGAAATGTTCCCTTCCTTTAAAAATCTGTCTTTTCTTTCATGCATGCACTGTTTCCCGTTTTATAATACAATATAACGATCACCAGTATTCTACAAACAGTCCACAAAATAAACATTTGGTTTAGCATTAGTATTCTCAGCCCTCCTGCTCATCACACCTCACAGCTCAGATTATTAAATAAAATAAAAACAAAAAAAACCAAAACAACTGCTGAACTTTCCCTTTCACAGCACCACGCGGATTAATCAGTAGGCTGCGTTTTCAAAATCTGGAACCACAGAATCATCTGTGAGAGAAAAAAAAAGTGATACGGAGATGTTTTCGTCACATGAGGCGTTTACAGAGTTGAGCGCTAGCCTCTGTGTGCTGGCGGTAGGTCTGTGTCTGTGCAGTAAGAGAAAAAGGATATCAGAGTCTCAACTGGACCTGCAGCTGATCAAAGGCAGACGAATGAGTAAGAGGGCTCAAAGAAAGAAAGAAAGAAAGAAAGAAAGAACAAAAAAACGACAACACAGGGAACATTTTGTTATCATCCTCGCTCCCTTCGATTCTTCCTCACAGAGAGCTAAACCAACGCTAATCTCCACACCTGCAGTTCAGCTAATGAAGGGAAGAAAAAAAAAAAGATTGTAGCATACATGGTGTAAAGTGCACTGAATCAAAGTGATCGAATGTGATTGTGGGAATGTGCATGGATTCCAATCCGTGGTTGATCCCTGCTCACGTCTGGAAAGCGATGAAACACTTAAGTGCCAAACATAAGCGCCGGATGTTGTAAAGAGCTAGAAATAATGTGAAGAATCCCACTACTTAGTTACTTCTACTGTACATTTTTCTACAGACAACAACCCAAAAGAACATATAAGGGTCGAAAAAAGACCATGAACTGAGAATTTGGTTTCACACCAACCAAACACAAAAGGGTCACATGCTCCGTCACGGGTCTTTTAACTCTCGGTCTACACAGGCACACGCAGACATACACACTACATCTGTGAGTTACATACATACTACAAAGACGCTGTGTTTGTTAAGACAGCAGACTAGGCTATATGGCCTTGGCGGTGATAAAAAGTGAGCTTCTTACAGGTGCAGTAAATGGGCACCGACTGCAGCACAGTCCTTGTTTACTTGGAGGCTTCTTGTGTGCTCTTGTTTTTTCACTGGACTACTCTAAATTGGTGCTCTCACTTTCCTTTTCTTGTCATATTTGGTTGACGCCTCCGTTAGCCAATGATCGTCGTTGTGTACGCGAAGAGGAACGAATCACTCCTGCTCTGAATTCAAAGTCCTCGCAACGGAAAAGAGCACAAAGGCAGTTAGTTGTTTTTGTTCCTTCACAGACTGTAAGGTGACGGTGTTTACAAAGGGTAACTGTGGTGTAGGCATGGAGACGTGGGAGGGGGACATGAAGAGGGCGGAAGGGCGGAGAGGGGAGGGGAGAGGGTGGGGGGTCAGTAGCAGTAAGTAGCACCAGAGGAGAAGGCAGACAAGAGAGAGCAGTTTCAGGTTTGGTTCGGGTGCCTCCTCAGTGCTGTGGGACAGTGGTGTGTCTGGGTGAAAGGTGAGAAGGAAGAGACAGAGTGAGAGAGACACAGAGGTCAGAGGTTTAAGCTTTCTCCCCGGCGCAGGAGCTCTCACTCATGTGGCCACTTTGGCACGGCGGTTTCTGTTTCTCCCACTGGCACATGGCGTTGGCGTAGCCCACAATCACTTTGTCCATCCAGGTGAGGGGCTGCGGGAAGAGCACCGCGCCCTTGAAGAAGCCCAGGTGGCCTCCGTGTAACGTCAGGGCAAAGATCACATTCGGCTTCTTTGCTAAAAAGACAACACAGAACACAGTAATGAGGCTTCTGTACTCTGGACAGTGTGTACACATTTAAATCTGAAACTAACACTAGAAACGTATCCAAATATGGGTTTGACAGGGGTGATTAATGCCTGGTAGAGATACGGAGGGTGTGTTTGCTCGAGAACAGATAACAGCATGACTCATCCTCAGGCAGTATGCTTAAGTGGCCACCACCATGTCTGATGAGTCGAGTCATTAACAAGGTTCTTTAATTCAAATTAAGACTTAAGTCTTAACTATGTCTGGAGGTAGAAAAATTGATTATTGCTTACCATAAATTAGTGTGTACAAATTTAAAAGCATTATTTGACATTTTGGGAAATAGACTTACTTGCTTTCTTGCTGGGAGTTAGATGAGAAGATCAACACCACTCTCAAGTCTGTATGGTAAATATGAAGCTACAACCAGCAGCCAGTTAGCTTAGCTTAGCACAAAGACTTGAAACGGGGGGAAACTGCTAGCCTGACTCTGTCTAAAGGCAGCAAAATCATTGATACAGACCATCACCTCTAAAGCTCATCAATTAACTTTAATCATGTTGAAAAACAGCATGTTAAGTGTGAGTTATGTGCCCTGATCACCTGGCAACCAGATTAAACAAATGAGATATTACATGTAAATTAGTGAGCTTTAGAGCTCCTAATATGCTTGTTTTGTAACCAGTGCTGATCTAAGCAGCCATTAAAGTGGTATCGATCTTCTTGTCCAACTCTCAGCAAATAATCTGTTTAAAATAAAATGTTAAAACTATTCCCTTGATTAATTTTGTCCCTTGTGTAAGTTGGAGGTGATTTTGAAGATTATAGTTATATTAAGATGATATTGAAGCTTAAGACGCAGCCTCTTGTTTAAGGCTCAAGACACACTCATTTGCCTTGACTGACAGATCTCTCAGACTGTCACACATAGCTTACCTTTCCCTAAATAACCAAAAGCATGTGGAGACACCTCTGTCCACAAAGCATGGCCCCTAACGTCATGTTTTCCAAGTTTGGTGTTGAAGAACTTAACTAGCCTGCACAAAGCCCTGATTTCAACCCAATTCAACACTTCAGGGATAAACTACAAGCCGGGCCTTATCACCAAAATTCACCGTCTGACAGCATTAATGCTCTCGTCGCTGAGCGTGAATAAACCCCTGCTGACTCTACTTCATTCACAAACACAGCAAACCCTGAAACTCTTTAAAGTAGGTCGTCTCCACGCTGCAGACAAATCATTAATCTCTTTGTGATTGCAGTATAAACCTATATAGATTGCCACAGCTGTGGACACCCAGGCTTTCAGTGTTCCTGAAAAGGATTGGCCTGGATCTTTTTATTCTCCTGCTTTTATCTGGGTTAGTGGGAGAGTCCGCTGCGGCTGACTAGTGATTAAGATCGTTCACCGCTATTCATGACAGCTGCTGAGCTGCCAGGGGAAAACTGAAATGCTTGTCCAGATCCTGAGCCACCATCTCACCAGGCACTAAGTGACAGGTGGGAACAGAATGTGACGGTCCGGAGAACAGCTCGTACTTAAAAAAATTAAAGACGTGCAAGCTTTGAAGAAGAGAGCACAGGTGCATTACTTACTGTGACATGACAGTAACAAATTATTGCCATTATTGAGGCAGTCATAGTTGTTCGACCATATATGATGTTATATGACTGCCACGTTCTGTATATTAATGCAATAAGAAGAAGAAAACATGTATTTTAACATTTTTAGACCAAAATAGGACAAAGACAAAATCAGTATGTTGTATTTAACATTATATCTTTCACTTTGACACAACTTGACAATAGGTGAAAACTCTTCACAGCACCAGAACACATAGTGTATTTCTGTTGCGTCACTGTACGGCATTTTAGGGTGAAGGGGCGACTGATCCTCTTTTCAGTAAGTGTTGCTCTCTCGAGACACATGAAGGATTGAGTCTCATGTGCTCCCAGTCAGGATCCATCCACCCACACGCACACTCTTATACGAGGGATTTTCCTTTTCCAAAATAGTTCAAATGGTCAGTAAGTTTAAATATAGCACAGGCTCACGAGAAAAGGAAGCTTAGTCACTAGTCACTGTGTGACGTGCAGCCAAAAATAGATTGCCTCATTATGTTTGTGAAAATTAGATAAAGACTCCTTTCCATGATAACATCTTTAAGGTGGGGAGGTCGGGAAGAAGTTAAACTCCCTTTTAAATAGATAGAAGTAGATAGACAGACAGGTGGATGCTCTAGCTATATGTGTGGGCGAGTGTGACGACGGCAGACATTACTCATAGACGTGTGCCACACCCGGCCCTGCTCAGGGTGGGGAGCACATTCTATCAGACGACCTTTTGAGCCGGCAGCCAAATAAAAACAAAAACAATAAATCTAAAAGGTGTCATCAGCAGCTGTTAGTCAAACCGGACGAGCCTGTGGCATTAAAACACTCTCAAGCCAATATAGGATTTATTTATATGGCACTGCAAATATGTGTAACTGTACATCAGCAGGTACTTCAACTACTTGACAAATTCAAGTACAGAGCTGCACTGTAAAAGTAGGACACCATTATTATTGTGTTATACTGTTATTTTTTAGAAAACTGTGTCTGCAGTTTTAAGTATTCTGTATGATTGAATATGACCACCTCTCACTTATAATTGTACTATTTTAAACAAGATTATAAAAATACGACATGTGACTTAAATATTATGTGCAGTAGTTTTAATCTTGTTTTTCTAAAAATGAACCTTTGGGAACTTTTGCCGAAGTTTGAGCATTTTCTAAACAATGTTTCTTTTTAATTTGAACAACCTTTGCAGTTTGTAAAAATCTGTATAAAATAAATCAATATACCAATACATCAGTGTATTTTAGGCTAGTTTCAAACTTGGGGTGTGTCCTTCAAGGCCATTATTAGACTCTGGGATCTATTGCAGCTACAACATGGTGACAAAAACACCCAACCCATTTTTGAAATGTGAGCAGAATCAACGTCAAGGTTCATGCTGCCAAGTAAATGACTAATAAAGAAGAAAAAGTGTGCTCTATGGTTGCTTAAGTGAACATGATTGTTACCTGCTAGTGTGCGAGGGATGTTGAGCAGCGAATCATGAACCAAAGGATCATCTGCAGAGTTTACTAGCAGCAGTGGCACGTTCACCTACAAAACCAGGAATTATAATTATACAATTCAACACAAACCGACAAATAACAGAAACATTATTTGAGATCATATGAAATGTATGAAATAAAAAAAATTAAAAAACTTACATTGTGAATATAATGTACACAACTCTCCTTCTCATAGTACTCTTTGAGAGAGCTGTGGCCGTGGAATTTTCTGTTGAAACCCGAAAAAAGAGGATCATTAATTAATCTTTAATGAGAAAAATCATCAAAAAGAATTTGCTAAAGATTCAAACCTGCTTGGCCAGAACATCTCATATATCTTACATGAATCTACTATTACTACTGTAAGTTTCAGGTAAAATACAGATAAGGACATCCAAAACAGCTGATCTACATCCAACCACATCGAAACTACTCAACTGGACGTTGTGACTTTCACAGGGAGGCAACCTCCACATACCTCATGATGTTGTCATCAATATGCATCATGGACGTCGCTGTGTACAGCCGACTGATATCTGTATCGATCATTTTAGGTGAGCCTCCCCCAAACAGACTTTGCCTGTAACACACAAAAATGCAAAAAATAATATTATTCATAAAATATGTTGAAAGCAACGACTGCTTAGAGTGAAGTTAAATATTTATTTATTAGTGCTATGCAGTTAACTATTAACTGTAACTTACATATATATGAAAACTAGGGCTGTAACTTATGATTATTTTAAGTATTGATTAATGTCTCAATTTTGTTTCACTGTTACTGACTTTTTTTTGGTTTTGTTTGATCGAAGATGTTCAGTTTACTATAATGTATGACATTAAATCATCACACAGGAGAAAAGACAAAAAGTTATTCAATTAATCAAAATATATAACCTATTCATTTACTGTCATTTAACAAATTATTTAATTGAGTCATCATTTCAACCTAAATTGGAAATGCTACACCAAGACCCTGCATTTCCCTTCATTTACACCTATTCTCTCAAAGCAGAATGAAGGTGATTTGTTTAGTTGTTAATGTCTTTGCTGTATATTCAGAGTGAGAAAATGTGCTTTCATGCGGAAATTTAGGAAATATTTAGAGAACTGACAAACGATGTTGACATTGATGCTGATGTAAGATGTGAGGGCACAGTCGTCAAAAACGCGTTTGACAAATTGAGAAACTATTGTGAAACAGTTTGTATTGCAGGTGATGGAACGGAGTAATACTTGTGTGAGAGGATGATTTTCTTCATGTTGTCAGCCATGAGAAAGTTGTAGAAGCGTCTGAACTGGTCCCACTGTAGGAATGTTTCCTGGGCCCTGAGAGATGGAGAGACAAACACACAGGAAGTTAGCTTTGTACAGCCTGTCTGCATTCCAAACAACACGCTGAATGTCGGCTGTAATCCTCCGGACAAAGAGTCACGCTGGTGGAGAGTAAAAATAGTGTCGCCATTAATATGCAGCTCACTGACAGAGACCAGCTAAACTAACACAAAAACAAACCAATAAATGGCCATTAGGAAATTAGAAAATACCATTCAGTACAATTAAGAAAGGGACCAAAAGTAAGTGTTGTTAACATTATGAGTAGGAAAGAGGAATAGACTCACTAGAGCCACTAACAGGAGGGCCAGTTTACATTTGGACACCCATTTGAGAGTAGAATTCATTAATGGAGAGGAGGAAAAAAACAGCTAATCCAATCTCACAAAAGGCCAGTCTCTACAACACACCCCATCCTCACTGCCTACATCCAAACTTTAACAGAGCCAGTCTGTCATGACTGCCAAGAGACGCTGGCAGCATTTAAAACACGGAGGGTGTGGCTCAGTCCAACATGTACACAGGCTGCAACGTCCGCTGTAACTCCCACATGCACTGATGGTTTAAACCATCATCCTAGTATTTTGGCTTGTCCTCAACTGTGTGTTTCATAATGCATCTCTATGTACACAAAGTGTATTCTGGACATGTCAGGCAGTCACTTCAGTTCATTGCATTGTACAAGCCAACCACTCCGCTTTATACTCCTCTAATCAAATGGAAGGGATTTAGACAAAAATTCATAATATAGAGTACACAACCTGAACACACACATCAAGAGAGGAAAGTTAAAGCAAACCGTGGGAAAAAAATGTACTGGGCAAACCAGTTCAGAGCTGTGACCACATGAGGCTGCTACCCTTCAGGACATTTTGTTATCACAAGTCTGTCTTGCTGTCGGCACTTAAAAATACTGCAAAATAGCAAAAACATAGTAAACCGGTTTTAGTAGTGCTGGTTCAAATAATAAAGAGCTGCTTGGTGCACACAGGACCAAACATGTGATTGTATTATGAAAGCAAAACTTGGAAAAAAACTTTCCCCCACAATCAGAAAAATTGTGTTCTTTTTACTGTTGAATTATGATACATCACTTAGTTTAACACTTCATATGAAGAGAGGTCTGCTGGTGGGCTTAACTGCTGCAAAGAAATTCTTGGTAAGGAGATGGAAACCCAGCCACAAGCTTATTATATATCAGTGGAAGTTATCATTGTATGAGGTACTAACTTTAGAAGCCTCTAGTGCTCAAGCACAAAGAGCCTGAATGCTTGCTGACCCTGAGTTAAATCTTCTGGTAATGTTCATTTCAACAAACTTTAAGTAATTTCCCTTGCTGTAAATAGATTTAGCAGATAGATTCGATTTCTAATTCAATATTGATTCATTATTATTATAATAATTATTATTATTATGTATAAAGTTCACAAGGTGGGTTTGTTTTTTGTTTTTATTTTTATTTTTTGTTTTGTTTGCTTGGAAAATTTCTGGAGGGGAGTGATGATGTATATTGGTGAGGACCTATTTCTGTCATCTCCGTCAACATATTATGCAAGAATAAATCACTTTGTGGCATTATGTTGAGCTTCAGTTATATTTAGAAATGTTTGCCCATGAAGTGTCTGTGTTGTAACTGGCTTTTACAATATGAAGAATTGTAATTAAGAGATGAGACAAAAACCCACCTGAGAGCGCTGTATCCCTGACAGACGCTGACGCAACACAGCACTCTGTCCTGGTTTGTCATGCTCTCGCCAAGGAATTTACAGACGATGTTTCCACCCAGACTGAAGCCTACCACGATCAGCTGGGTCTGAGGATACGTCCGCTTAATGTACCCGACCATGGCTGCAAACTCCCATGTGCACCCTGTGAGGAAAACGGTACAGAGTTACCGATCAATACGTAACACATCTAAAGGACGGAGAGTTTTTCTGTGTTCAGCGGTTAGGGCTGAAGGTGCCTTTAACTCAGTGTATTTGTGTCTCCTGTCAAACCTTTTAAAAAAAGCTCAAGTCTAAATCTGAATGACTATGTACCCTTAAAAGAAAGCTGTTTGTCTAAGCGTAGAGAAATTACAATATGAAAAGACATTACTAATCCAGATTAGATAATGAAGTTACAGTGCCACTAAAGCATACCATTATTCCAGACTAATATTTCAGATGTGTTCACTGCTATCAGAGAACTGCTTCAGTCCAGAGCTTCTTAAACCTTACTCGCACTAGATAATTGGATGAGAGTCAAAAATGATAATGCAGCATTACTGATCATCAGATTAAATAAAATCCTTTTTTTCATTTTAAAAACCAGGTTAATATTCTTGGGTGCTCCTATTAATAAAAGGTGACTATGGAGGTCAAATACAGGTTCCTCAGTCAGGACAGTAAAACTCAACCTCGGTCTCACCGTAAGTAAACATGCGTGGAGAGGTAAGCTCAATGTTGGGGAGAGCTCCAAGGTGGTTCAGCACAGCACAGCGGTAACCTTCCTTCTGGGCGTAATCCACAAAAGTTCGGATGTAATGCTTCTCACTATGGTTACCAATGCCGGGGCATATCACCATGGTGATGTCATCTGGTGAAAGGGAGCAGGGAAGATTGGAGAGAAATTTGCCAGTGAGAAATATGTAAGCACAGATAACAAGAGGAATATGTCACTCTCCTAAACAGCAGATCATCATACTAAAAAGGAGCCGAGGCAGAGTGCCGCAGCCGATCCAGAAGAAAGGATTAAGCTGTTTGTCTGTCAAATTTGGCTTCGGCTAAACAGACACAATATGTGTTACATGAAGCGACTAAACAAAAGCAGCAGTAGAAGAACTGCAATGCAAAAAAAAGCATTACACTACAAAACTAAGGACTAAAAAATATATCAGATTCAAATGTTTGGCGTGGCAGCAAAGAGCCAACTGTCATCATCTAAGGAGTACGTATCCGAATGGCACTTAGCAGGAGCATAAGTAGATCTTGATTGAATGCATCACCTCCTGTACGATGGTCCCCCAGTGGCTCAAAGAGGTCAAAGGTTGCAGTGGCCCCGTCTTGCATGGGTAAGTACTTCCTGATTCCACAGGGATGAGGTGAACTCACCCGACCGAGTTTCCCGTACAAGGCCGTCTGGAGGTGACCGCTCTTGCCCCACAATAAGGGAGGAATGTACCTGAAAAAACCAAAATAGTTTTTTTGCTTTAAACCTTCATATACTGTTCATATTCTGACTCATAATTAGTCTCTACACCAATTCACATTGATCATTTCCCCCATCAGTCTTTAATAAATGTCTAGTTAATCCTTTCACGATCACTATTTTGGTGATTTTTAAAAATTATTTATTGTACATTGGTCAAATTTGTACATTGGCATATAAAAAAATGTGTATCGGCTACACAAAAATAAAGAAAAAAAGATGCATTTTATTTCCATTTTGTAAACTGTGGGTCACATTAGGAAAAGTCCAGCTAAAATAAATGTGTATATGTTGTATTTACAGCTCTTAAATGTAAAAATGTGTCAAATTCAACCCTGAACACTATGTAAGGGTTAAAACTTATCTAAAAATATGAGCTTATTCTACAGTTGCATTCAATTGGAGCATGAGGTCAGTGCTGAGGAATTACATGTGCAAAATGTTATCATGAGCACATACATTTGCATTGGTGGTTTATGACCCGGACGTCAATATTCTGGCTCACAGTTTGCATACAAAGTCACATTTCTGTAGCAGCATGTGGACGATTGCTCCATCAACCTTTTAACAGACATCAAGGGTTTAACATGAGGTGTGTTGCTCCGTTTCGTTAAGCTATGCTGGCCAGTGTACTTACATTCCAGTCACACCTCTGTAGGAGTTAAATGTTGGAGTCAAGTCTTCGGATTATGTAATACTCCTTTGAAATGTTGTAACTTATGTTGCAAGTTTGTCATGAATCACCATCTTATTTCAATGCTCAGACCAAAAGCATGCAAACAATTTTTTTAACAGGTAAACCTGATTGGATGCTGTTTTTTTCAGCTGCCTCTCTTAAAGGGAAACCAGGCTTATATTATAATCAGGTCTGATAAATAACAGCTTATTATTTCCTTTTGATATAATGTTGCAACCATAAAAAAGATTTAGTTCCTTTTCAACTTGTGGGGGAACTTAAAAGACAATATGTGAATTCACATATTCAATTAAAACAAAGCTTTAAAATACACATAAGACTTGTTCACAGTTACACATTAGCCTCTTTCTCACGTTGCTTCTATTATATAACATCAGATACAGAGTATCTTGATACAGAGTATCTTGTTCATTTCCTGACCTCGAAGTGAAGAGTGGGCCATTTAGGAAGCAATGAGATAAGATAACCGCGATTAGTTTTGCTGTAAACTAAAAAGGATGAATACAACGTGGCCACGCAATTGAACATGTTACACAGAACAAAACACATGATAAGTAGCTGCACTGGAGCAAAGGGTTCAATTACATCGACAGTTACACAAGCCCTTCAACCTTTGCGTTTCCCCTCATCTCTTACTGTGCTGTTCTGCACCTAAAAACAGTCTTACATAAGAGGACTGTCACTCAAAAGGCAGACTACTCCCATTAGGACACAATGTAATCACCTATAGCATTCGCTGTAAAGGTAGCTGAAGCTTAACTACACTTTACTAGAAGGTACTCGTCAGGTTTAATCTACTGCAGGGGGAAGAGGATAACCTCATCGTTGTAATGTGGATAGGAAGATAAGCACTCTGTCGGATTAGTAGAGAGTTCAGTAGTGGGAAACAACAGACACCTTCTAGCACAGTCTGGGTGGTTTTTTGTCCTCCGAATGATCAAAGTCTTGATTCATTTCTCAGCTGATCATAACTGAGAGGAATATAGACCTATTTTAAGTTTCATGGGTTTTTTTTTAACAAACATTACTAATGTAAACAAAGCTTTCATTACAACCAACTAAAGATTTACTTAATGTTCACTGAGTTTATGTTTTAAAAGATAATTATAGAATAGAATACAAAGCTTTATTGTCATTATATTTAACATATAATGAGATTACAGGTGCCACTCCATTTGTGCTTTAAAGACAATAAAAACATGACAACCAGATAAAAACAAGACACACACGCAGCTAAAAAGAAATGACATAGCTAAAAAAGATGACAGAGCACAAAACAGGAGAGCTTAGAGCCGTACACAACCGTGTGCTGCCAAGATATTCCACAACTAATTTTAATCCTGTTCATATTCTGACTCATAATTAGTCTCTTCACCAATTCACATTCATGTTTGATTATCTTGTGAAAAAAAGACATTCACAATCACTATTTCATGGTCCAGCAGAACATTTTATAGAATATGATGAATACAACATGTTTGAATGCTGATTTAAAAAAAAAAATAAACTCATGTCAAACATTGTTGTACATTTACATATATAATATATACTGTGGACTGTGGGCCACATTAGGAAACTTCTGGCTAAAAGAAATGTGTATGTGGTGTTTTTACAGCTCTCAAATATAAAAATAAATATAAGGGTCAAATTTGACCCTGAACAGTATGTACGGGTTAAAAGACAGAAAGCAGGATTCAATCTGTGTGTTATGAATTTAGGTAAAGGGGCAAAACCTTTTGTTTCAATTATATTGCAGATTTTTAAGGGTGACGTCACTCTCCTCTGCAATGTGTGTGAGTGTACCCGTGTGTGTGTTTGTGTGTGTGTCAGGAGGGGGGGTGATGTCTGGTGTCCTTCATTCCCTTTAGGAAACAGATGCCTCTTTGTGATTTCATTTGAAGCATAGATCTGAGAGTCCAGATCAAAGTCCAAACGTAAACGCACAGGCTTTTGATACTCTCAAGCCGGGAAATACAAAACATTACAATATCACATACGTTAACTGAATTATTCCCTTCTTTTATGACTTTCAACTGTACTTTGCTCATGTATTATTGTTGGACGCTATTAAATCATATGTTTCTGCCTTTGTTTTGTTTGGTATTGGTCTATTTACTGCTGGATGGTGCCTTATTATGTTGCTGTTTGAAAAGTTGAAAACAAGAATCATTAACAATCAGCTGCAATTTTCTTAATTTTTCAAACCAAACTAATGAAAGGGGAAAAAGGGGGTTACAGCTAACATCAAGGTCAACTACAAGTAATTTGTTGTGTATTGTTCTTTGTGTCAGCCAAAAAAACGCTGCATGCATGTTCTCAAACAAGGATGCTGTTGACTCTGTAAACACCACAACACCCCTCCTATCCTTCCCGCTGTGTAATTGATCTCTGTTATACAACACCACAGGATGTCATTATGGGTTACAAAACGTGACTTCTCGACAACAAGGAGACACAACACAGATAATGTTGCACCAACAAAAATCCGAAGGCTTCCAATACTTAAATGATCTTAACGCACACATATCCAATTGACGACACGTTTTCTAAAGTTAAATATGGCCATTCAGCGGGGAGTGACAACCAGCCAGACTCAAATGTAAACATCAGTGTGGCCTTATTATTCTCTGACACCGCAGCTGAAAGGCAAAGTGCTCAGTAACATTCGGTTATATAAGCAGACACTCGTGATGAAGGCTTGACGAGAGTCACCCTACAGCGCTGAAGGTTCCTCTGGAGTATTATAACACCAGCAGACCACAGGACACGGACAGTGACACTAACCGAGGACAAGCTTTTAGTTTACGGTGTTTTAAAAGGAGGTAGAGGTGGATCAGCTGTTTTTCCCAACAACAAACAGGATGTTACAGTTGCTGCTAACTTGGTTTAGCCTGGTTAGACATGTTCCAACAGCTGCTAGTTTGCATTAGTTATTATAAGTCCTGATGCAAGATTCAAATTATAGTACACATCATAGTTACCCTGAGGAGAAGACATAGTATAGTCATACAGTATGCAAATATTCTTACCCTGCGGTGAGCAAGTCTACGTTTGTAATGCAAGTGAGACAAACCCACTCTATCTCTGAGATAACCCCTGACAAAAAAACAGCCAGCTGTTTAATTCCTGCTGGAGCTGCCAGTAAAACCAGATATCTCTGGTACCGACATTCGGCTCACTCGGGGACACTGATGACAGATGGGATCATAACCAGATAAACTGCTACCTTCACTGCAGCACCCAGATGGCCGGGCAGCCGCACCGTTTCCACGGCAACGCATTGAGTGACAGACACAGAGCTGAGAAAGCAACTCACTCTTTGGTCAGCTGAGGACAGGACTTGAGCAGGAAGAGGTTGAGGGGCGTGTCCTGGAAGGTGAGATCCGGGGGCGCGGTGGGGCTCTTGAGGTTCAGGCAGCGCACGACGATGTAGAGAACCGTGGCGACCGCCGCCAACTTCATGCCGTCAAACATCGCCGGCAGCTCTGGAGAGATGTAGTGCACTTCTGAATCGTGGGTGTTCATGATTACTCTGAAAAATAAAATTGTGGACCAAAGTTGTTTTCAAGCTCTCTCTTGTGAAACAAAAATATACCTGAATGCCAAAATTAAAATTCCAGTACAAACAATGTTTACATAAGTACAATGACTACAGAACATAAACAGGATTTGTACTTCCTTTGATTTTTTTTTTTTTTTTTTTTTTTAACAAAGAGCAGCCATTTTGTCTAAAATGGGTGAATTACTTCTTTAGTTATCAGTTAACTGTGATCAAGTAAAAGATGGGAGGAAGCACAGACATAGAGGAAGTATGTGATGATGTCTGACTGACCTGAATATTCCTCTTGGTGCCCAAAGCGCTACAGCAACAGATCTGTGGGAATACAGAGTGAAAGCAATTCAGTCTGATAAAGTACAGTCACTTATTTAATACATTCACTTTAATTACATTACATGTTATGCAGTGCTGAAAGGAAGCCACGCAATGTAAATGATAGAGGTACTGACATAACTTTAAATAAACCATCCAGCAGACACACTGTAATTCTACACAAATTTACATAGCTTGTAATGTAGTAACACTTTTATTGAAACATTAATTTATGTCATAAAATAAGTAAAGTCATCTGAGCTGTGAAATCACCGTAAAAAAACAGGAAGTGTAAGAGCACAGAAAGTCTGCGGACTCTCCTGTTATCACAAAAAAAGGAAGTAGTTTTACAGAATTTCACAAAAATAGATGAAGGTGTTTCCACTGTTATTACTAAGTACCTCACATATAAAATAAACTCTTACTCGTTGAGGCTGTTGTAACTATTTACACAGAAAATGTTATATATCATTCAAAAATAAAATGCAAAAATAAAATAAATTGTCTGTTACTTACATTTTATGTTCAAGTTATCAACCAATAACTTGTTCAAACAGTCTACTAATGTGGTGTCACAGTGATCTGGTCAAACCTGAAGAGCATTAAAAAAAGGTCAGAAAATATATTAACCACTTGATTATAGTAATTGATCAGTATTCTTCTTTCCAAATATTTTCTGTGTCTGTCTAATGACAGCAGTCAGGTGCCCATATGAGCACTGAAAGGGGTTTTCCTCGCTGTAATGTTTCTTCCTGTTCATATTGGCCAATAAGAGATCCCCTTAAAATGTGCTTTAAATATAAGTGACAGAGGCACAGTATGTCTCCACAGTTATTTTGTACAAAAATGCACGTAATGCTTTCTCTGAAGCTTACATGAGGCTTCAACAATCTGAGTTTGTCATATCAAGTGGATATCTGCCACATTTACAGTCTTTTTACAATCAAATTCACTCTATTTCTTTCCTTTGACAGTGTTTCCTTGTTAAGCTGAAGTGGAAGCAAAGTAATAAAAAGAGGGACCTTTGCATTAAAAAGACTTTAACATTGAAAGGTATCTTACTTGATTTGATTCATTTGGGTAACAGCTTCAGAAAAAACTTTCAAATACATTGTTACACAGAGGCAAGCTTGTGCACTTTGGCCTAAAGGCATGACTGTATTATGCAGGAATCTTCTAATAGCCAGTATGAACAGGATGAATGAATACAACAAGAAAAACCTGTTTTAAATGTTAATTTAGGCACCTGAGTATTGTTTTAAGACAGACTTGGAAAAACTATATCTAACCTTTGTGCCACATTTATGGTGCACAGCTGCATAACATTAGCAACACGCCCACATCCACGCAGCTATTCCCAGTCTCATCCACTGGGAAACATAGCCAGTGAGTAACGTTACATCTGATAGTTGTGTCTAGCTGGTGCCTACATATTAAAGTGTTAATGCCATATTACTGTACCGGTCTATAAACGATCCGATTTGGTATGAGAGAAGCTGCTAAGGTTAGCTCTCCCTGCTTTGTCACGACTCCCAACAATACAGACAGAGAGGGAGAGACAGAGACAGAGAGAGAGAGAGAGAGAGAGAGAGAGAGAGAGAGAGAGAGAGAGAGAGAGAGAGGCAAGGAAAGAGGCGTCTACAGCTACAAGGGCACATACTGTACTTAGCAAAAAAATATAAAACGTGGAAAAATAGGAGGCCAACAATCCACGCAGCATCTTCGTCCGCCCTACTGAACCGAATTAGGTGTTACGTCAAAATCTGTTAACGCCAAAAAATGATGTTCCAGTTTCCAGTCGCACTCCCTCCGCCGTGTTGAGACGTAGCAGAGAGAGCTGTTTACAATCAAGTTAAATATCTCACAAGATTTTTTTTTGTGGTGGTTTAATAGGAATACGGTTGGATGCAGGCTAAGATTAAAAAAAGGAGAAACACATATTCACAGGGGATAACCAAATTCGACGTAACACCTGCAAAACGACAACACATCTCTCTCTCTCTATGTTAGGGATGAGTAAGCGTGTCCATCCTTAAAAAAAACAATAACTCAATAACTCCACATTGAGGGAATACACAAGACGAAAAACAGATATTATTTAATTTTTTTTAATATTATTATTATTTTGGTCGCGTAGCTTAATTATAAGCGTATCTGATCTTTAACATTATCGGGTCCGTTATATATTTCACCCGTGAGTGAGTTAGCATCTTTTAGCTCACTTACCTCCGGTTGGAGAAAAAAATAAATATATCCCCCTCCGTTTATGTCTTTTTGCTTAAAAGTGAGCCAGCCTTATTTCTGTTCGTGTCGTTTCATTTGTCCGCCTGTTTTGGTTGCCTGTTTTGTGAGATGTGTGGTGCAACCCTCTCTTTAGAACCACACAGCTAGCCTCACTAGCTGCAGCCTGCAACGAGTCCACTTCCTGAAATTTGCATATCGGCCTTCTGATTGGTTGAAAGTGATTAACGTCACGCATGCCAGATTCCACTCTCCTTCTCTATATAAAACATTACTCTTTCTAGATTCATATTATTGTGCTTTTACTCATTATTATTATAATATTTGTGTCTGTGTATTATCATTGAAATGCATTATTTTTTAATCCAAATGTTCTGTTTTATGACAATGTTATACAAAATAATGTAGTTTGTTTAGTCTGCATTTTTTGGCAGTATTACAGTACATTACATTATAGTATCACATTTAATCAGGTTTATAGGATTTCCTCGGTGGAAATATGTATTAAGCTTGGAGGACATCGACGAGATCCTTCCTGAATGTGAAAAAAACGTGAGCAGAAACCTGTTACATAACATTTCCACATTTGTTAATATTATTATTATTAGTGCAAGTATTATTATTATTATAATTATTATTATTATTATTTGCTATGTATTTATTTATTTATTACACGAATGCAATATTGCATGTTTAGTGTTAATTTTACACATTGTTGTCATCTCATTTTTTTAAACTTTCCTTTAAGCATTATGTTGTTAGGTGAATGTGAACTGTGTATGTGAACATGTTTTGATATTCCGTTTTAGGCAGTGTACTGAATTTCGTTGTGTATTTGTTATACAATGACAATAAAGTGATCTTGAATCTTGAATCTTGAATCTTGAAAATAATGTTGTTTGTTTAGCCTAAATTTTAATGGCCTTATTTTTTGCCAGTACGTTAATTAATCTCACATTTAATCAGGTTTATAGGATTTTTCCTCGGTGGATAGATATGCATTAAGATTGAAAGACATCGTCGAGATCCTTCCTGAACGAGAAAAAAACGTGAGCAACAGAAACTTGTTACATAACATTTCGACACTGATTTAATTAAACCCCAGTCGTAGCCCAGGAATCTCCCAAATCTACCGACAGGCAATCCTATAATGCTTATCAGATACTTTTTAGTTAAGTTTTAGAAAATATAATAAGTTTGTCCATACTTTACCAATGTTGTGACATACACAAGAGAGGGCATGATCAGTGTATATTTGCCAAGTATGTACAGTAGAGCTGTTTAGTTAGCCTTTATATTTAATTAATTACAACGCTGAAGCAACAAATTAGTCTAACTGGTTGTAAGTTTGCTATGGGCAGCAGTTAAGGCCTGTTACGTGCAAACTAAAGAGGACTGGGTGCATTCTTTGTTGTCTTACTTGTTGCAAATAAAATGTCCACCTGATGGCGACAGAGTTTAACATATTGATCTATACCGTAGTTACTCACAGTATTACAGTTGAATAAAGTTTATTTATGCACAGGTGCTTTGTGAAAACAGAACAATACTGACAATATAATGCCAGTAGTATAGATAGCAGTGTGCCAACTTAAGCCAATGGTATTGAATTTATACTATCTATTTTAATAAAATAGAAAATGTTGTGTTTTTCACAGCCAATGTGTTACTTATATATGCTATATGACTTAAAACTAGATATACACTCTTCATAAACCCTTACATATTGAAAAATATCGGATGTGAGCACAAGTCTTCTAACTGTTAACAAGATGCATCAAACCTCTGCAGCTCCATTATAATATGACCATTGGTAGAGTACTTAAGGCCTTTAAAATGAGACATTTTCACCAATCATCAATAAGTTAAAGTTTATTAATGGTAGCATAATGTTTGGTATCATAGTAATACACCTATCATCACCCTTGACCATGGGAATAGTGGCCTCAGGGATGGATTTGGACACAGGGTACTGCACTGTGGTCTTAAATAGCTGGCAAGGGTCAAGACTTTGCAGGCTTTCCCACGGGGATTATTTCAAAGTACCAAATTCTATTATTTATCACTCAAAATGTCAGGTTTCTCTGCCAGTACTTCTCTTATACATTAATATGTTAATTGTCGTCTTGATAGTATTTGAGTGTCATTCTGAGTTACAGGTGTTTTCATTTTCACACAAAATAGTTGCATGGTCTATAGTCCCTGGAGCTCTTTTAAAACCAGCCTCTAGGGGTAGTGGTGCCTTCAAATGTTCCTCATGAAGCTTTAAATGAGACCAATCGATTATTGTGCATTCAAACTGAGAATAACAATAAACTGGACTGCTTCTTAGAGGGCAGGCTGTTTATTTATTTATTTATTTAGATCACCAAGCAGTTCTAGAGATTATTGTTCATCAGTTTTGTAACTGCTGTTGAAGATTTAATTTGCCAAGGTTAATTTGCTACTAAAATAAAATATGATTGTATGTTCACTAAAGGAAAAAAGAGAACAGTCATTGTAATAAGAGCAAGAAGAGCAAGTAAAACAGTTTAAAATTGATTTATTCTGTCTGTCAAAAAACATATAAAAGTAAATTTAAAAAAACTTTTTGAAAAACTTAAACTTTAAACCATCTCAGTTGTTTAAATTGCCATAAAGCCATTCATTATTAATTAATACATCCGTGTGTGTGTGTGTGTGTGTGTGTGTGTGTGTGTGTGTGTGTGTGTGTGTGTGTGTGTGTGTGTGTGTGTGTGTGTGTGTGTGTGTGTGTGTGTGTGTGTGTGTCGACCTGTCCCCGAGCTCTCCGCCCCCTCCATTACGTCACAAGTTGTTAACTCGGGTATTATCGGAAAATCCCTGCTCCTTCATTCATCACTTCGTCGTTGCTTCGTGTTCAGCTTGTGATTCTGACATTTCCGACTGCACTTTAAAGCAGCACCGGTTCGAGGCTCGGCAGCACCGGAGAGAACTAACGGAGCAAAGAGTGTAAAACAAACATGAAACGTCCTGGAAATGTAATACTGCCCGCATATTTAGCGACAGTCACTCTTCTGCTTTACCTGTCTTCAGTCAGAGGTAAGTCTTTGTTGTTGTGTTTAACCACAGACACGTATCAGAGCTTATTAATCACAATGATAAAACTTAAAGGAGTCCTGTGATCAAACTATTCTGTTGTTTAGTTTGTGCTGCTTCCATTTCTAAGACCATTACTCTTTCATTTATTACGATGCCACCCACAAGGGGACGTTGGCACAGAACTATGCCACCGAGCCTTATTTTCCATGCCATTTTCCTTCCTTTTCCCCATTACGATGGAACAAACCAAACCAGTCCATAGGCCTGCTCCTTTTACTGACTCAAATATCCTGTTATGTATTTGTGTGTCAGTGTCTCTAAGTGATGGGAAAAGTGGAGTATAATGAATGACCAAAGGGAAGACATCATGTGCAACAAGTTGGTCACACACATCCAAACATAGGCTAGATAAAAATATATATAATATAAATAAATAGATATGAATTATCATGTCATCAACAAGTTATTATAAACTTTGTAATTCGTATATTTTCCTTTATCTCAAGTCTCCTGTTTATTCTTTTCATAGTAGCATGAGTAGGCTCAGGAGATTTGAGACTACTCTGTTATTACATGTGAGACTCTGTTATTTTGTACACAGTGTTTATATTGTAAGAGACAGGTCTTACTTGCAGCAGTCATCGGTTCTTTTGTGTTTCCTCTTGCGTGTGTCGTTGGCAAAAATGAAATAAGATGATGCATCTCAAAGAGTTTATGCTGTAAACGATAGATCCGTTCATGTTATATTTGTGTACTGTATTTGTGTCCCAGCTTTCACCTTTGTGGTCACGCTAAAAGGTCGTACAGATGGAGAGGAAAATAACACCATGTGCTCTTGTCTGGATTCAACATGAACCAGCTGTCTCATCACCTAACTTTAGTTCAATTTGAGAAAGTGCTGCCAAGTGGGAGCACTTGACACCACATGAACTGCTCTGTGTGTGTAACACCTGGAGATAAAGAGTGTTTTGACTGTCTGACCTCTTATGTGGCTGCTGTTCTTATGCTGCCATCTTGTTTTGTGTACATGTAAAAAGAAAAAAAGAAACTTGATCCCAGAATTCTAATAACAGCATATGTAACAACAGTCTCTCTTCAGCTTTACCTGTCTGCATTGGTGCCCCTTTTTTTTTTTAAACCACACACACATAACAGAGCATATTAATCATATGTACATAGCTTGTCGGAGTCCACCAAAACTCATTCATTTATTATCATGTCATTCAAAAGGGGACTTTGGCACACAACTGTGCCAAAGTCCCATAGTCTTTTTTCCATGTCAGTTTACTTTCTTTTCCCATTACGATGGAGCAACCAAACCATGTCATAGCCTTACTCCTTTTCCTGAGGCTTAAAGATCCAGTTTTCCGTTTCCTACTGTTTGTTAAGGTCTCTTAGTGATTGGAAAAGTGGGGGCTATAATGAATGACCAAAACGGAAATGTGCAACAGGTTAGTCACACCCATTAAAATATAGATAATGTTGTAAGTTATCATCTTTAGCAGTATTTAACATGTCATCGTCAAAGTCATTATTTGTGAACTTTGGGATTTAATGTGACACTATGCTGTTATCACATGTGAGTAAAAGAAATGTTAAGTGTTTTCTCTTGCATTCGTGGTTGATGAAATGTAATAAGATGATGCATCTAAAAGAGTTTATGCTCTAAATAACCTATCTGTTCATGCCTTACTTGTGTGTACATGGCACTGTATTTGTGTCCCAGCTTTCACCTTTGTGGTCACGCTAAGAAGTTGTGCAGATGGAGAGGAAAATAACGCCATATGTGCTCTAGTCTGGAGTCAACATGAACCAGCTGTCTCATCACCTAACTTTAGTATGTCTTGAGAAAGCGCTGCCAACTAGGAGTACAACGATAAGTATAGTCTGTCTGAGCTGTATGTGGCTGCTGTTCGTATGCTGCCATGATGTTTTGTGTACACTCAGGATCTATTGCCCACCTGTCAGTTAGATGTGCTGCGTGTCCTGAGCCACTTGTGAGTCGCTGCACTGTCATGTTGTGTAACTGCTCATTCCTGAAAGGACTGAATGCTGCTGCTCAACCTGGCTAATCCTGCAATCTCTTAATCCTGCACATAAACACATTCTGTTGTCAAGTGTTGGCTGCATAAAGATTATGTTTAAGGTCTGTTTTCCCATTTTCATGGAGGCAGAATGATTTTAACTTATTACTATTTAAATCCTCAGTGATGCAGCTTTAAAAGTTTTGTTTTCACATCAAGTAACCCACATTAAAATCTATCATCACTGATGTCATTTAATCTGTTAATTGCTCCTCATAGTCAATTCCTTTGACTTTCAAAACATCTGTGCTCAGATTTGTTCTCATGCTAAAAGATGTTTGTCACTTAGGTAGCAAATCCAGTCTATCCACTTCAAAGAGGTTTGACAGCAGCTGTCAGACCTGTTCCAGTATAAAAACAGAGCTGGTGTGATGCCTAACAAGGACAACAGTGATTGTGATCAAATACTCAATAATGCATTCCCAAGCTACTGATTTTGGTGATAAGTCAACCTGAGGCTGCGGAGGGCATGAATAAGGACTGATGCATTGGATGAGTAAAGAAAAACACAATGATTTTGAGCTAAAGGTTTTTATGATTTTCACAGCTCCATTGTGACTCATAAATATGTGTCTTGCCACTCCCGCTGCAGGCCTCTGCCATCATTTGTTCTGTGACTCAGCAGCTGAAGCTGCAGAACGTCTGTTATAATAATCAGTCCGACCAGACACACTGGAAACAGAGAAAACTAAGCTGAACTACAGATACACCCAATGGTGGAAAGTAAATACGTTCATTTACTCAAGAAGTCTACATAAGTACAACTTTAAGGTACTTGTACTTAACTTGAGTATTTCCATTTGATTCCACTTTCCACTTCTACTCCTCTACATTTTGAAGGGAAACATTGTGCTTTGTACTCCACTACATTTATTTGACAGCTTTTTGTTTCACCAAAACCTTCTTTTACCAAAGATACTGATGTCCTACATTTCCCAGAATTACTTTTGGCAAGCTCCAGAGAATAAGAGGATGTTTGTTTAGTTTAGCTGTGATTTA
This sequence comes from Scomber scombrus, assembly GCF_963691925.1. Classification (NCBI taxonomy): domain Eukaryota; kingdom Metazoa; phylum Chordata; class Actinopteri; order Scombriformes; family Scombridae; genus Scomber; species Scomber scombrus. The sequence goes on along the minus strand of NC_084970.1, from coordinate 28,076,677 downwards.
ACCCCTGTGAATTAAACCAATGACACAAAATGAGAGGTGCACCGGCAGCGGCTGTGTTATTGTGTTGTAGGGTGGAGTTTAAGAGTTTTCCTAGTTTCTTTTATGCCTTTCACTCCATGTTTTTCTCTCTCTCTCTTTCCCTAAAGGTGACTACTGTGAGGTGAATCATTGCCATAATGGAGGAACATGTGTGACGGGGGTTGGTGAGGATCCCTTCATCTGTATCTGTGCAGATGGATTCGGCGGAGACACCTGCAACCTGACAGAGACAGGTAGAAACTTTAGAAGGAAAATCAGGGTTAATTACACACTTAACTAAAAAATTAAACTCTTTTTTACCCTTTTCCATATTCCTTCTCATAGGACCTTGCAGTCCTAACCCCTGTAAGAACGATGGGTCTTGCGAGATCATCGCTCCGACCAGACGAGGAGACGTTTTCAACGAGTACTTCTGCAAGTGTCAGCCCGGCTTTGAGGGAGCTCACTGCCAGATCAGTAAGTAGGACCTCTGACTGTGAGCTGAGGCTGTGCACGCATACAAAAACGTATTTTATAAATCAATATATTAATTGTTTATTGCCATTGATACACACATAGGAGCAAAAAGTAAAGGTATATGAACAATCAAATCACAATTCATTCTTTAAATGCACTTAATTACTGTCAAAACATTATGCAAGGTTAAAATGAAGGAGCATTTATTCCTCCTCTTTATAAGATCCATTCATGTCACAAAAGTGATACATTTTCTTTAAATCTTTGTAGAGGACTTGATCGCATCTGTCTTCTCTTCTCTTCTCTTCTCTTCTCTTCTCTTCTCTTCTCTTCTCTTCTCTTCTCTTCTCTTCTCTTCTTTTAGTCTTTTCCAGGACAGTGCTGTCTGTCTTATATATTATTATATAGCACAAAGCATACAGTTGAAATAGTTCAAAACGTGAATGAGTTCATGTAAAAACATAAATATCAAGAGAAAAAAACAAAATAATAAAAACAATTCAGAATTCATGAATAGTGAAACAAAAATAGCTTAAAACTGTATTATCGAATGATCATATAAACAACAATTAAAAAGAAATTTGATGTAATCTGTTGCATTAGTAAAAGGTTTAATTGGAGAAGTAAAATATAAGTTATAAGCTGTTTTTTGAAAGAACTAATTAGGTTGCCTGTTTGATGTTTGCTGGTAGGCTGATCCACAGTTTAGGGATTTATGTTCCAGTCATATTGTAATAATATGAATGAAATACTTATTGACTGCTTAAGATTATTATTATTGACTCAGGACAAATTATGCAAAACATTCATAAAATCCTCGATTTCTACTTTCTTCAGTGCAATCTGTTAGATCATCTTGTCAGTTTTGTGTCAGCCTACATAGAAGCATCTAAATGTGGGGAAAGCAACGGCGAGAAGCAAGTAAAGACTGAACAAGGAGAGCAGTAGCAGAAAGCACCATCGCAAACAGTCTTCTATTAAAAGAAAACCCTAAACGATTCATTTCCCATAAACTAAATAGATACATTTGTCAGAACAAGTTGGTAGAATGTGTAACACGAACAGCAGCAGCCCCACCTTTAGATCATTTCTCTTTAACCCTTACATACTGTCCGAGTCGTATTTGATCCATTTTGACATTTGAAAGCAGTAAATACACCATAAATGACATCCTGTAAGCCTGAAATTTCATGAGTTTTCCTAAAGTGTTGATTGATGGTTTTAACGTCTATAATAAACATACCATTCAAACATGCTGTTGTTTGAATAGTGTCAAACCTAAAGAAAACACCCTTTCTGCTCTCTGAAACATTAAATCACAGGATAAATCACACATTTATCAATGACTGATCAAAAGATCTATGGATTTTGTGGTTCAAAATTTGGTATAGGGACTATAGGGTCAAAAATGGACCACACCAAGTAAGGGTTAAGTTTGAATGACTGAGGTTTTTCCATCCTGTCGTAGCATCAGCAGTTGAGTGGATGTGTAGTCAGCTCAGCAGTCTAATGAAAGGACCTCATTGAGTGGGTTCTGTGGTCACTCCGCTCGGCTAATTAGTAAAAGGCCACTCCAAGTCTCTTAGCATGCAGACGCCTACCACACAGGTTCAACACTGTTTTCCCTTTTCGTAGACTTAATCTTGACCAAATGAGCTGAACGATTTGATATTAGTGAATTCCATCATATCCTCTTAATGTAATGACTAAGTTTGCTGGTACAGTAATTATTTTAGAGGTCATTAGTGGAAGAATGAATGAAATACCAGCATTATTTTACAAGGGTGGTAAATGTCATTGTGAAAATCCTATGGAGTAAACATAGTATTTCTGAATCATAATCGACACTGGAATTTAAACAGCTTTAAGATTTAACGACTGTGTGTGTGTGTGTGTGTGTGTGTGTGTGTGTGTGTGTGTGTGTGTGTGTGTGTGTGTGTGTGTGTGTGTGTGTGTGTGTGTGTATGTGTGTGTGTGTGACTGCTCAGAGAAGCAAATTAAAAGGTGAAAATGGCAGAATTATAGTTTGAGAATAGCTCAGCCAGTGTAATGTTGACTGTCAGGGCTTTTATGCTCTCCTATTACTAAGGAGGTATTTGTTATGAATGTGCAGCTCACCCTCCCAAAGCCCACAGCCTGACCACCAATTGTAGTGTTTGTGCAGTCTGGTAGTCTACTCCCAAACACTTTCTAATTTTGATCCAGTCAGACGTCATAGGCTGAACTGATGAAGAGGTGCAGGAATGGGGTTAAACCTATTCAGGAAATTCACAGACACTCACACATACAGACTTAAATTCATAATTAAAATTAATAATGTGTTAATAATTAAATAGTATTTCTGAGCTAAACAACTTTCCTTTTCTTCATGTTTTATTGGCATAATCTCAATCATGTTTCCAAAGCATGTGAAAATTAGGTTAACAGGATGCAATCACAGCACAGACAGGATTTAAAGAGCGAATCAGAACGGCTATTTCACAGCCCTTCTCTTGGTAGGATCACTTGTTTCTCTGTGTTGTTAACTGTGTTTATGCTGGCGTTGTCACATACAGGCATTTGTTTTCTAAGTTGTGACCAATCCTCTTAGTGTTAACAGGAATGAGAATTAAACAGACCCATGTGGGCATTACGTCAATCTGTCATCTGCTTTAGACGTGAAGTCCCGTAGAGTCTCTTTAGGTTGAGCGAGACAGGTAGAATAAGGCAATAATTCAGTGTTATTTCATGATGTTTAAATTATATAATGGCACAGATATATGATTATGGTGTGGCAGTTCATGTCAATAAACACATATTAGGGTTAAAAGTCTGACTTAAAAGAAGTAAATAGTTTCAAGATTTAGTAAAAAATAAAAAAATTAAAAGATTAGGATAGATAGAGGAGGCGGTCTGGACTGTGGTCTGAACAGGTTGAGTCTGAGGTGCTAATGTGCGCTAATGCGTGCCTGCCAAGCCAAAAAGTCCAGAGCAGCCACACTGATTTAGATGGTGGAGTAACGTCTGACCTGATGTGACCGCAGCACGCAGTCGAGGACAGTGTCAGTGCATAGGTTAGAGTTATGGAACTTTTTATAAACATACATTAAGATCCAATCAAAACCACAATTTTCCTGCAAGAATTACTGTTTTTGACCAAATCACAATAGACACTGTGGCACTGTATAAAGACAATCCAGATTCTGCAGACGTGCAGTCACCAGGTGTGATTAAATGGAACAAAAGAAACTCAAAGGATGAGTCCAAATCCCTCATTCACTCATTTACTGCTCCCTATTTAATAGACACTCAGTAGTTAAGCCAACAATGAGCAGTGAACTGAGATTTCAAACACATATGAATCATCATCATTTTCCGTCATCACCAACAGGAGTGAACTCGTACCACTGTTAGTTTTCCAATTTTAAAATGCAACAAAATGCACTGAAGGATTAATAGAAACAAGTAGTTTACATGCCATGTACCCTACCTTTTTTGTTCCACTGTGGGAACTTTTTAGGGCACATTCTAAGACACATTAAATGCCGGGCAGTAAATAATGTGCACCATATAGCAGATAGAGAGTTATTTCAGACATCAAGAACATCAGTAGAGTATTGGTCATTTGTTATGCTCTGTGGTTGGTTTATTATTCGGTCTAAGGTCTGAATAGCACTCATCATTTCACCACCCATTATTAAAGTATTATGGTGAGTGCATTTTACTGTTGTGAGCTCATCTCACTGCTGTAGATAGTTTACAGAGTAAGTGTGCCACCCTGTGGAGATCACAGAGCATTACATGATCAGTGCTCAGAAGGAATACAGGAAGTAACCAGGTGGTTACTGTGAAGAAGTCTTGTCTATCTGTAAAATGGGATCTCTATGAGAAGAAGGCAGAGCTGGAAATCCTCAAATATGACATCTATTTGCTAATCAGTGCACCTGAAATAGAACATGTTTGTTCTTTACTGACATCAGAGCTCTCTGTCCTTCTTCATGAGACAATAATCAAGTGTAATCTTTCACCTTTAACCTGCTGTGCCCTCTGAACTGGTTGCCAAGTGTGTCCCGTCTCCTCATTGCTTCCCTCGGGGGCATTTCTGTCATCACATGAGACTTAAGAGAAACTTCATGTCACCATCTGTATGTCGGAGGACAGTGAGGCTATTATGTCCCTCCACCTGCTTCAAAACCCCTCTGTTCTCTGTCTGAATCACTTGTGGACAGGTGTTCACCATATCCTAAACTATTAACTTTTTGTGATCGTTGTGTGTCACTGAATATTTCACAAATTCTGGACTAAAATCAATTTTAAGGTGTTGAAAATAATACAATGTCCTTATTTTCAGATGAGAATGACTGTGCCAACCAGCCTTGTAAGAATGGAGGGATGTGTAGAGATCTTGATGGAGACTACACCTGCCAGTGCCCCTCACCTTATGTTGGGAAGCAGTGCCAGCTACGTACGTATGCACTGACTTGAATGAGCTTTAATTTTATTTACTTTGTTGTTCAGATGGTTGCCAATCTAATGTTTACACGCAAACCTCCTCAAATATGTATAACAACATCATATAAAGATATAAATATAACATAAAAGAATGTGTTTCTAAAATTGGCCAATTCAAGACTGTGTGTCTATTAAATATAATAACTAGTGCAAAGAGTAACACAATATCCTGTCAATATTTTACTGATATTTACTAAAGCATAAGTAAAAGTCTTGGTGTATACATCTACTAAAATAAAAAAGCAAATAATTAAATACTGACTCAATTCAGTGTTACTGATTTAGAGAATCTTACAATATTTAATATAACATAAACATACAACATAAAATAAACAATGTTAATGTTTTGGCCTAAAAATTTTGCTTATAGTTTCAGTTTGCAAGAGAAATAGAAAGAGGTAGAAGTACAATTAGGAACAATCAAGGAGAAAATGTAACTACTTGCGTCCCCCCTTGGTAATATTTTAACATCTCGTGTCCCAGGTTGTATTTCTCTGCTGGGGATGGAGGGAGGAGCAATCGTGGAGTCCCAGATTTCTGCTTCTTCTGTGCACTACGGCGTTCTGGGTCTTCAGCGGTGGGGTCCAGAGCTGGCTCGGCTCAACAACCAAGGCATCGTCAACGCCTGGACGTCCGCCATTCATGACAGGAACCCTTGGATCGAGGTGAGAGAAGTCAGACTGAACACATTCATAAAAAACCATGAGGTGACCAATGAGAGCTGTGAGGCTGATTCACACTCGACCTCTCGTTGTTGACACCAGATCAACATGCAGAAGAAGATGCGTCTGACAGGAATCATCACTCAGGGTGCCAGTCGCATGGGCACGGCGGAGTATGTCAAGGCCTTCAAAGTGGCAAGCAGCTTTGATGGAAACACTTATACCACATACAGAGTGGAAGGCCAACGGAGAGACAAGGTTAGACCTCATCTTGTATTAATATTGGTTACATGTCATGTTTTTAATTGCATTGGCAGCTTTTATACAATGTTACAAAGTAAATTCTACAAAAGTTTCTTCTCCTTCCGCTGACTTGCCTCATACTGTTTGGCTTTGTGCTGCAGGTGTTTGTGGGCAACACAGATAACGACAGCACAAAGACAAATCTTTTCGATCCTCCTATTGTGGCCCAGTACATCCGTATCATCCCTGTGGTTTGCCGCCGGGCCTGTACTCTGCGCATGGAGATGGTGGGCTGTGGACTCAATGGTAAACACTCAGAAAACACCCGGTTAAAAGCACTATGCGAGTTCAGAAATTTGTCAACTTGCAACTGTAGATAAAGACGCACATGTGATATTAATGAAAAAAGGGTAGATGATTTGAGGTCCAGTTAAAACAAATATGTCTAAAACCCCAAAGAGGGGAGAAGTGAGGGAAGACTCTTTTGTTTAACTTTCCCTCTGTCTCTTGTTTTATTGTGTTGACTTCTTGCTGCGGTTACACTGACAAGTAAAATGACAAAGATTTTATTTCAGCTGTGTAACATCCAGCCGTGGTTAGACCACAGAGAAAATTTGTCTTATTTGAACATAAAAGAGAAATATGTAGACACACTACACATGTAGCTCTATGTTGCATGCATTCTTCTACTTTTTGTGCGCTTTTTTCTTTTACTTCCTTTCTGGCACATTTGGTGGTGAGTTTCTGAACGTCCTGATTTTTTTCAAATGGTGGATAAAGTTGATTTGCCTTTTCTTTGGGTGTATTCATTGGTGTTTCCCCCTCTCTCTTCCTATCTCTTTGTTTTTCTGTTCCTCTTTCTTTCCATCTCCTCTTTTTTTAAAATTATTCACAGTTTATTCAAACACGGCAGGTTGCTCAGAGCCTCTGGGTATGAAGTCTCGCCTCATCTCAGACGGGCAAGTTTCAGCCTCCAGCTCTTACCGAACATGGGGCATTGATACTTTCACATGGCACCCTCAGTTCGCCCGACTGGATAAGCAGGGAAAGACCAACGCCTGGTCTCCTGCCCATAACAACCGCTCAGAGTGGATCCAGGTAAGAGCGGTAAACTGTTATAATTGGTGCAGCGTTGGAAGTTCAGCAGCGCCCTCACACTGTTTATGTGACTTTGAAAGCTGCCAAGTGTTTTAAGGTATACCTGTTTTCTTCACCAGGTCGATCTAGAGAAGACGAAGCGCCTCACAGGCATCATCACTCAGGGCGCCAAGGACTTTGGGGTGGTGCAGTTTGTGGCAGTGTTTAAAGTTGCTTACAGTAACGATGGCGAGTCTTGGAGTACTGTGAAGGACGAGAATACCAGCAATGATAAGGTCAGACATATGTTGATGTGTAAAATGTCTTTTCTCTTGATTATTATACATACTGTATATATCATTTATATAAACTCTCTCCCAGTTTGTAAAACCATACAGTAGAGTCAAAAGTCAGAGACCACTTTCCCATGGGAAAGTTATGACTATCAACCTGTCAGCACTTCGGTTTATTCCTTTCCCTTTATAAACTGATATTTATAATATGATATTTTTCCCTTACTGGAGCAGTGAAAGACTTGTTCTCCTCAGCATTGACCCTTTCTTTGAGAGAACCAGTAAATATTTAAATCCTGTCCTTTTTTAGAGAATTTGAGCTGCTCTTCATACAGTGGCTAGACCCAGATGAACAAATAAAACTGTAAAGCAACCTTTGATGTTTTTATTAAGCAGAGAGCTGACAGGCTAATGACATAATGAGGCTGCCCGAGGCTTTGTCTGAGTACTCTTAACGTTTGGGTGGGGCTTAGAGGATCTGGGTTGTAAATAGAGCTGCAACAATTTGTTGATTAACTATCAGTTCATCCTTTTAGTAATTTATCTGGCAAAAATGCCTCATTTTTGATGATTGTGGGATCATAAATGTGAGAATTAAGTGTTTTCCTAGATTTTCATTATAGTGAACAGAATATTTTTGAATTTTGGACTTGGACAAAACAAGACATTTAATGACGTTGCCTTGTGCTACAGGATATTTTGATTGACATTTGTGGCAATCAAAATATCATTGAGACATTTGGTGGATGTATTGACCCAAAGAATCAGGAAAATGTGCAGGTCTAGTAAAGTTGAGCCCAGTAGAAATTAGAGCCTCACATCATTATGTTAGTGTCAAGCTTGTTAACCATGCAGAACCATCAGCCTCCTTCCTTATCACCTGTTACTTCTTATAATCGAATTTCCTTTTTAAATAAACTGCACAACATTGAAGACAAAATACATGATACATAGTAATTGCTCATAAAAAAATTTTCATTCTTAATTTTATTTTATATGCAGCTTTTCCAAGGCAACATGGACAACAACGCTCATAAGAAGAATGTATTTGAGCCACCGTTCTACGCCCGATACATCCGAGTCGTCCCCTGGGAGTGGCACGAGCGCATCACTCTACGCATGGAGCTGCTGGGCTGCGATGACTAAAAAAGTTGTAAGTCACCATCAATCAGTGCCCCCTCCTCATCCAACATCTCCATCTCCTCAGACGACAGCGGAGAACGTGTCCCGCAGAGGAGCGTCTGTTTGTTTCTCTGGATGGATAAACATCGTGCTGGCTGAATATCTGGGACTGTAACACTTATAGCACTTTCTAAATAGTGATTTTTTTATGTTCATGTTAATAAAATTGTTTGATATTGCTCACAGAATTTTAAATTTGCATAGATTTGCTCCTTCTAAGAGTTAATGTTGATTTTGACTTGGTAATAACGCTTTTTGTCTCTTCAGTTGTACTCCAATCTAAAGGCAAAATTGCCAGTTTTAACTATTTTTCCGTCCTGCCTTTGAAATGACACTACCCTGCTATTTCTTAGTAGTTTTAATGGTCTGCTGAGGACAGATAACAAGCATCATGAATTTCATTAAACCCATTGTCCAACTTGTCTGGCACAAACTAGAATAATAAAGCAGGGCCTGTGCAATATGTATTTTAAGATGTGAGAAGGAAAAAAAAGCCCAGTGTAGAAAAAAATAATTTGCACTCCAGTACACTGCTCTGTCTTAAACTGGATCAAACAAAGGAATGACAAACTGTAGGGTTTACTGCATGATGTTTTATTATATTTCATGTGACATCAGTGTTTTTTTTTTACACATTTTAACTGGATTTTCCATTTCATTATTAGACATGATTTCATTTTAATTTAATAGTTTTTACAAAAAATGTGAAATAAGTAGAAAAAAAATGTAGAAAATAAAAATGGTTTACAATTGTTTTTGTATGCATTGTTGGTCTTGAACTGAGATCATTAATTAAAATGTTAAAAGAAATCTTTGCATTTGTTTCTTTTCAATCACGAAACACAGGACCTGTTTTGCCATGCACAGAGTCTGAGAATTTATACAGTCCGTCACCATTTACATAATAGTTTTATTACCACTGCTTGACAGGGTTTCATTTGGTCAGACAATGTCCATGTCAGAGTGGGTGTTGGTGGTCGTTTTCCTGCATGTATAGACTGGTCAGAGAGGCCACATACAGGGGACTGGATGTATGACTGGGGACACAAAGGGAGCCACATGAAGGACAAGAGCATGCTCATCAAAAAGTTTTTTGGGGAGAGAATCATTGCAGTGTTCAGATGCAGTTATGGTCTAAAAAGTAGACGTTCCTATGTAACAAAATGTCCAAATATGATATGAAAGGAAAGTACAGTAAGACACTTTTATTTGCATAAAAGGAACAAACTTAAACATTTTGCAGAACAGGTTCTGCTTTGCTGTCTTCAATGTTTCCTTGACGATGCAAACACTAACTCAGTCCCAGACGCTCAGAGATGTTCTGAGTCTCCTCCATGCTGGACTACTGGTCTTTGGCCTGCTGTTTAAGAGAGTAATTACACCCTTTTAGCCCCTCATCTTCCTGCTAAGCTCACAGTCCTGGTATGTTTGGCCCCTGGCAACAGCTTTCATCTTCATGAAATGAATGTGGTGGAGGATGGAGCATCTCTGACACATCTGTCACCGCTGTGCATGTGTATACCTTTACTGTATGAGAATGTGTATTTCATGTGTGTTTTCCAAGACATAGCAGGGCTCCCAATAAAACATCACAGTGATTCCAAGAAAGCGCAGTCGCCAGCTGGAGAGATGTGGGGACCCTCGTCAACTAACATCTGCTTTCACAGTGTTAAGGAGCAATGCAAAGGATGCAAGATCACAAGATATTCCTCCACAAACAGCTGGACAAGATGAGCATATGTGTTATGGCTGGGCCTTCATTGATTTGAAAAAAAGAAAGCAGTGATTCTGTAAATGATGTTTGTGGGGACAGGACCAAAACAACTTCACCGAATGTTACTGTAATACATGAATTCACCCAGTGCACAAACTGTCACTTTTGATCACTTTAACATAATAATCACATTGACACAAATATATTTGGGTTCATTTTAACCCTAAAGCAGATTTAGCATTGGTATGTATTTTATTCATTGGGAAATAGACTGAGTGTAATTTTTGGTTTTGGTTTTACATCCATATGGACAAAAGTCTTCCCTGTGTAAAATTGTTTGGATTTTAAATCGTTTAAAAAAAAAATGTGTTAGTTTTGCAGAAAATACTGACTTCAAACATGAACATTGATAGGAACACATTTATTTATTATGTATTTGTTTTGTTTTCACAAATGTACACTTCACTGTCCATGATTTGACAAAAAAAGCAATTCTTTTTCATTATTTCATTTGCTTAAATACTCGCCCTATACATTTAAAAGACGTGTGAATGAAATTGGTGGACTTCATGTTTGGCATCCCTGTCCTCTTTGCACTCACTGGCTGCAGAAACACACACACACAGGTAGGTTCAGTCCACTCAGGCTGAGCTGTTGGCAGCAGAGCAGCTCTTCAGCTCAACCTTAGACTCCACGTATCATTAACTATTTTAGTGTTAAATATCTGGTGTAAGGTTGTTTTTGTTTTTAGTTTTTTAATTAACGACTAAGAGAAAAATACTCAGATACTTTTTTTTTTTTGCTTTCTTTAATGATATTAGATCAACACTGTGAACATCAGAAGTTGTGCGTCATTTTGGAGAGACACACATCTTTTTCTTCAGTTTTTCCTTCCAGAGGGATTTAAAACTATCAAAGCAGAACTGTTGTTCGGTGAGTGAAGAACGACAAATATTAATGAAGTGCTTTATTATGCTCTTGGATATTGTTTCACGTTCACCTTTAAATTTAGAAGAAGTTTTTGAATTTTTATTTCATGTTTTTTGTTCTCACGTATGTCCAGGTGTTATAGGTCCCTAACACCGAGGAAACGGGTTTCACAGGTAGATGTAGCATATATCTAAATGCAGATCAAGGTAAGGACGCAAATAAATCGGATGGGGAAATTATGTTCTGTATGTAGGTACAGCCCGTCTGTATTATAGTAAGGCATCTGTCGAAAATACATTTATGTATATTATCTTTTAAATGTGCACTTTGAAGTAGCTGTTTTTGGCCGCAGTGAAATGAACCTACTTCCCATGACTTACAGGTTTAAAGCACAGCTAAGATTTGTTTAAATGGAAACATGACGTTTTATAGTAAATAGACGAAGCTCACCAACATGGTATCATACTGGCCTCTACTGGCACTGTACTGTCACTACACCCCGTGTTACTGAAAAATGACAATAGATTGTGTGTTAGTTTTTTTTCCTGAAACACAAACAATGATTATTGAATCACTATCTCTGAAAGTATTAACAATTGCCAATGCATTTACCAAATGTGCCAAACTTAATACACATTGCTTTACACTCAATTTGCATTTTATGAACTTACTTCTATCAGACCTGTAAACATTGGTCTCTACATTGCTGTACTATTTCTCCAATTGTATTTCCTCATTGACACGTGAAAACACTTTTAGTTTGCGATGTTATAACACACTTCTAGCAAAACTGTAAACATTGATCTCTACAAAACTGTTATGCCAATTTTCTTTCCTCATTGAAACGTGAAAACACTTTTGGATAATGAATTCACTTACAAATCAGAGCTTGAGCACTATAAGTAAGTCACAGATAAACATTTGGTTTAGAAAACAATGGAGGCCAGTATTAGACAGAGATTAGGACGGGTGACAACAAGCGGATGACAGAGAGGACAATGACAAGGAAGTGAAGAAGTGAGAGGAGGATGAAGAGGTGATGTAAGATGGGGGAGAGGAAGGGAAGTCAGGAACACAATGATGAACAACTGATGAAATCAGAGTGATTGAAGGTGACCCTCGTCGACCATAGGATGACAACACATTCGGATACCTGCGTGTATGTGTGTTTAAGCCCTGCACACAGAAAAAGCATGTTGAGTTTTGTCAAAATAGCCTGTAGTTGCAAAGACTGTGCCTAAGTAATCAGCAAAAAAATGGTAACTGCAAACACGTACAGAGTAACAGTAATTATTCCACTGTGTGTTTCTGGGAGCACAGAGCTAATTAGATGTCTCTCCACAGGTTTGAGGGTTGAACAGACACCAAACAGGATCAGGATTTGCCATTCCAGTCAGGATCATGGTTTGTTGCATCCAGGCTCTGCTAATGTTGGGAGTTCAGCTGGCTCTCACAGACTGGGCCCTAGCTGTCCCCAGTACCCCGACCCGCTTCTTCTACCATGACTACCTCAACGGAAAAGGCAAAAGTAGGCACATTATAAGCAAAATTTATTTTAAATTATTATAGATGTTTATATTAGGAGATGCATTTAAATCTGCTTACGGTCAAACTTTTAATATAAAGGTCAGAGGTCATATTTCCAAACTCCATTCTCAGATGTAATGTCTGCATTTCCTCTAGTTAATTTCAACGGTGAGAAACTCCACGTGGACTCTGCTCAGCCATCTGTTTTTGCAGTCAGAGGGGGTAATGCCACTCTGCCATGCAGGTTTTGGTATGAGCCTGAGCTTAACTCTTCAAGAGAGGTCCGGGTCAAGTGGTCCTGGTACCCTGTTGTTGGAGAACATGAGACAGATGTGCTGGTGGCTATTGGGTCCCGCAGTCGAAGCTTTGGAGACTTCAGGTTGTTGGAAAGATCAATTAGTATTTAATTGATGATCCCTTTATAACCTTTTCCTTATAGTGTGTCTGTTGGTTTGTTGTTTGTCATCTGTTGATCAGAGGTCGAGTTCAGCTCAGGCAGGACTTCCCAGGAGACGCTACACTCATGATGACTGAACTCCAGCTGAACGATTCAGGACGTTACGTCTGTGAGTTGGTGGACGGACTGGAGGACAAGAGCACGTCGGTCAAGCTCGAGTTAAGAGGTACTTCAATCTAAAATGTTACACTTTTACTAGACTTAATGCGAGTTCCTTCAACTAAATGTGTTGCTTTATACTGACTGCTTACACTCAATCTCACTCTCAATGGTCTATTCCTTTCTTCTGTAACAAGGATTTAATAATTTCTCACGACATTAGATCAGATTTCATATTCTGATAAGTCTCGTTGTAACTGGCAGGATGAGACATTTTAAATCATTTGAAAAGTAATAGATCTTTTAGTTGCAGTAACTGTAGTTAAAGTAAGATAACCTGTATTGTCCCTCAAGGGAACTTTGTCTTGGTCCATGAGAGCACTGCTTACATCAGTCATGAGAAACACCATCAACGACGCAAAATCTAAACAAAAGCCATCAGACAAACATATAGTGAAAAAAACCAGATCATACAAAGATAACAAGATAATAGATGTACTAAATAAATAAATAAAATACATAGACATACACACACATTCTGGCAGCAGACAGATATTACACATACAATTATGGTGACAATCATGGCAATTATAATTATGGCAATGATTTAAATATCCATATGATACATGCATATCTATGTCTTGGTGCTATCTAGAAGTCTCTAAAAGGGGTTAGGATGAATGATGGTTTGAGGCAGTTATTTGCACTGTGGGACTCTGTAATGTCTGCCTGAGGAAGGAGAAATAGTTATAATAGCTTAATAATATAAGCAATTTTAACAGTAAAGTAAGTATTAATAGCAGAGGATGCAAAGATACTACCAGTGGTATTAGTAATAATATTATTAGAGTACATATTTTAAAGGTAATCAAAACGCTGCAGACTTTTACTGTGCAAACCCACATAAAATGAAGACGTTCATCTTTCGATTACAAAATAACAGCTGTCTGATTCATTCCACTACCCAGGTGTGGTGTTTCCCTACCAGCACCCTCGTGGACGTTACCACCTGAGCTTCCTGGGTGCCCAGCAGGCCTGTGAGGAGCAGGACTCTACACTGGCCACCTTCACTCAGCTCTTCCAGTCCTGGAAAGAAGGCCTGCACTGGTGCAACGCAGGCTGGTTGGCTGATGGGACAGTCCAGTACCCCATCACCCGGCCCAGAATGCCCTGTGGAGGACATGGCCTCGCTCCAGGGGTCCGGAGCTACGGTAGACGAGAGCTGCACCTTCATCGCTTCGATGTCTTCTGTTTCTCCTCCGCACTGCCAGGTGAAGTGATCTTTGAGAATTTAATGTGGAGTGAGACCAACAACATGTTATGGAAGGAAAAGCACAGGTGTTACTAACAACCTCAGCTCTCTGCCATCATGCATGCACAATGCCATGTCCCTGAAACCAAAATAGCTAAATGGAATTCATTTTAATAGCACACATGCTTTTCCCCTGTGACCTGTCCAAATGCCTTCCCTGGAAAAGGCCTATTAAATATCCACTACTTGAAAAAGTGCCACCCTCATTTTTGTCTTCATCAACGCATTACTATTATATTCCAATGATAAAGTAGCCTACCACCTTGCTGTAAAGCTATCTTTGCCAAAAGGCACATTTTTGTATCTCTGTCTCTGTTTCCTTCCTTAAGAAGGTGCTGTCACTGGATATTATGTGCAATATACATACAGTAAAGCCAAAAATAAAGCCTCATTAAATCTACATTGACCTCTATGCTCAAAGTGTTATTGTATTGCTGTGTTAAGTAACAATAAATCGAATGAAGGAAATTAAAGCAGTAATTCACACATATTCCTTCATCTTACAATGACTCAGAGCCAAATTATAACATGCTGACTATGGGTTATGTTTTGTCCATTTTTCAAGAGTTTTTTTTACTCATTATCTTAATCAATCAAAAATAATAATAGAAATAATAATAGAAATATTTTTACCCTAACATCATACATTTATTTTGGTTTGTGTACATTGACAGTTCAACAGTTTAAAGTAAATCAACACCTATTCCATGAGTCTTTTCAACTAGTCAAATTGTGTACATTCTAATGGAGGATGTGAATCTACATTTAACCTGCAGAAACATCTCTAAATAAAGCAATAACTGTGTTTCCTCTAAAGGAAAGGTGTACTATCTTCAGCCCTATGACAAGATGAACTTGACAGAGGCTCGGCAGGCCTGTGTGGAGAACGGAGCAGAGATTGCCAAAGTTGGACAGCTCTTTTCTGCCTGGAAATTCTCGGGGCTGGATCACTGCGATGCTGGCTGGCTGGTTGACGGAAGCGTTCGGTATCCTATCACCAGACCAAGAAGAAACTGCGGTCCATCTGAGCCGGGGGTGCGCAGCTTTGGCTTTCCACCTCCCCAGCACAAGCATGGCGTCTACTGCTACAAGGCAGAAGATGAATGAACTTTCAGAAGATCACAATTCTTCTGTGGGCTTAAAAATGTAAAGTTTACACTGATTTCTTGAAAATATGTATCCTCATCAGCAAGCGCCTTTATTAATAACGTGTAACCCCCAGATTTATTATTATAACCACATCTCATTATAACTTTCTATTAGTTCAATCTTTCTGTGAATTTAAAGCATCATGTTAATGTGAGGCTGTCTCATTTATGAGAAGTACTTGAGCATCAAATTCTGAAAAAGCTCGTAAATGGACCTTGAAATTATTATGTCAGTAACATTTGTACTTTTAATTTGTTTTATTATGTATCTCAGTTTATTTCCACATTGAGGTAGGCGTTGGTTTGTGGATATTTACATTACTGGAAAAATAAGCTATTTTATGTATCAAATACATTTCCTATTCATTAAAATCCATGTACACACACACACACACACACACACACACACACACACACACACACACACACACACACACACACACACTTAAACATGTGATCTTAACCAAAAATTCTCATAGGTGTACGTGTTAAACTCTGATTTAAGGTGAGCATAGAAAAACGTCCTCCTTCAGCAGATGCATGTGAAAACAGCCTTTTAGCATCTAACTCTGCACATAGCCTACATAACTCTGCAGGAAATGAAAAATGCAAAGCAACCCTAATATATTAAGTGTTAACAAAAAGCAGCTTCCTTTTCTTTATGAAAAGACTGGTATCAGAAATGCCTGCCACTGCCAACTGTTCAGATCAATTAATAAAACATTTTTAAAAAGCAACAAAAAAAAAAAAAAACACACACACACACACGCACACAAAACAAACATGTGACTTAAGATCAAATATGATGGGAGAAGTGGGCCGCTGTCCCTTTTCATTTATGTAAAACAGGGCTGCAATGATTAGTTGATTAATCAATCAGTTGCCCACTGTTGAATTAATTACCAAATACTTTTACAATCGATTCATTGTTCATTTTTAAGAAGAAAATTCTCTGATTCAAGCTGCTCAAATTTGAATATTTTCTGGTCTCTTTAGTTTTTTATGACTGTAAAGGTTGCATCCTGGGTTTGGGAATGTTCTTAGTCTTTCAACAGCTATTAGTCAGCAAGCTTTACTAAAATAATTATATATAAAATAATAATATTTTGGCCTCTTCTTCTTCTTCTTCTTCTTCTTCTTCTTCTTCTTCTTCTTCTTCTTCTTCTTCTTCTTCTCCTTCTTGTGTATTTATGGTAGGCTAGATGCTTTGCAGCACATTGCTGCCTCTCACAGGTCGGTATTATGTATTGTAATCCTCTTGTGGTGGATTCAAGTATGGTGGCTTTCACAATCTTTCACTGGTTCTTGGTGGAATTAAGATGCTCCTTATTGAGACTGTCCGTATGTTATAATGTGGTAGGGTGAAAAAAGTAAAGTGGGACAATATTTGCAATTGGCGCTTGAGCATAATATATATATTTATTTTATTACAGGACTTAGACCCCTAAATAACTTTTGGTTTTGCACTTTTAATGTGCTTAAATATTTCACCAGTTTAAGAGTGTATATGACTCCCCCACATTAGTAAAAACCAGCTGTACCAGACTACATTTTCTTAAGTGGGACAGGGAAAAATTGACTGAAATAAAAACAAATAGGCTATGAAACATGTTTTAAACATAATACAGTATGTTTTGATGCATGGATATGTCATAAACACAATCTGATAACAATTGGCAGCATTGCTTCATTTATAATAAATGTATATAATTAACAGAAAGAAGATTGCCCCACCCAAATCTATGGAATCACATGTGTGTAGTCAAGGGATTTTAATCACCCCAGATTTAATTTGACAGCAGCCCTTTCATTAGCATTTGTTAGAAAAATATATGGATGCATTTGAGCTCAGATGTCCCACTTTTGGCAGTGTCACACATCACAATAATTCACCCTATATAACTGTGCTCTTTGTTCTTCACAAGAAGATGTTTAACAGTTTATTGTTTTCTGCAGTTTCCACGCTTGCCTATCTTCACTCTGTCTCATGTCAATCTACAGTGTCCTAGTCTTAGTCTGGTCATAATGAAAATGTGCTTTCTCTTGTTACCTAGATAACAATGCTCTGTCTTTACAGTATTATAGATATCATAAATCCTCATTCAGATACACTCAGATAATTGTTTCTCTTTGGTGCCCTTTTAGCTGCCATATGTGCTGCCTCATTCCCTTCTACCCCAACATGGGCTGGCACCCAAATAAAAAACCCACTGAGCCTCCGGCCTGTTCAATTTTATCCAACAGAACCAACAACTCCACCACAAGGTCCGGTCAGGCCCCTGACTTGTTTTCTTCCATTAAAATCGAGGCTTAGACTGTGCATATGATGGCCCTATTCGGCATGACCTCCTCTACCCACTCTAGTGCCCATATTATAGCTTTTAGTTCTGTTGTATATACTGTAACTCCCTCTTAAAGTCGTTTGTGCTTTACAGTTTCAAGGTCTGGGATGTAAAAGTCAAAGCCTGAGTTTTCAGTTTTGGGATATTGGGCCCCATATGTATAAATCTGGAGATAATGTTCCCAGTTGTTTTTTAGGCTTTCCTTTACTATTCGGCAGCTGAACATACTGAAAATGAAACACTCTTTCTTCTTTTTCCCGCTCCCCACTCCCAAGCAGTATTCAACATTACTTTGCTGGGTGCTCTGCTTGATTTCCACTTAGTTCAACTATATACCACATTGCCAATTTTGCTCTACTTACAACTAGTTGTGCTTCCACTAGTTTGACGGATGGGAATCGAGGATAAAGGTCAATTACAGCCACCTACTGGACTACAGTGTGGTGCAGTCAGATAGGAAGGGACAGTAAGTAATAGACAAGTCAAAAGACTACAATATTTAAATGGAATAACAATCAAATGGGCCCCAGATAAGGAACTTGTATGATACATAAAGGTTTTATATAAAGGGGTTTGAAGATCAACTATTTAAAGGATAGGTGCCCGTATGAACACTGAAAGAGGTTTTCCACACTGTATCATCCCTCCTATTCATACTGGCTGTTAAAAGATCTCTTTCAAATATACTCTCATTGTAATTTTGTGTGAAATGAATTTTAAAGTTTATCTAGAGCTTATATGAGGATTCAGCAGTCTGAGTTAGTCACATCAAGTGGATATCTGCCACATTTACAATCTTTTTAGCATCCAATACGTTGTGTTTCTTTGTGACAGTTGTCATTGGAAATACCTTCAGCTTGGACAGTGAATTCTTCAGGCTCTCCACAACATGTTACTTCAAAATCACAGGGGAACACACAGGAACTGGCAGTTTCAATGCAATAATAGGTTTACTGTATAATAAGCAGAATGCATATGAACCGAGTTGGTCCACAAACACAAACATTTATACTGAACTTCTTAGACCTACAACTGTAGAGCCAAACTTAACCCAGTCCCATCGTCACACTTCCTTTGGCCTAACTCATAATTTTTGTCTCCTTTTTATCAAACTAACTGTTGCCATCAAACTAACAATGTTTTACATTCCTTTGTTATCATCTTTGGAGTGGCCATCAAGCGTCTGCCTGTATCACATAGTTTCACACACCATAATACACTGAGGCACATTTAAAGTTACAAAAAAAGAATGTTCAACCTTCACTGTTTGTCAAGGTTGAGAATAGTCACTCAGAAAGATTAAAAGGTTGAGAATAGTGGTGAAGAAGTGAAGTGGTGGTGAAGAATAATAGTGGAATAATGATTTTACAAATAATGTGGAATAACTGGTTCATTTCCATAGTGCACGATTATATAACTTGATCAATAGTGCATTGGTAAAACACTGGCAGTAAAACCGTAACATTAAAAAGTATCTGCTTGATTTGATTGATTTGGACAGCTGAAGTTTCATATTACCATTGATCATTTCCTGGGACTTCTAAGTTTGAGCTGTTTCCTGGGGTTTTCTCTTTAGCATCATTCCAAACACATGTGACTCAAAAAGCAGAAAAAAGTCATTGATAGATTTATTATTAACTATACTACATAAACTATATTACTATACTCTTTACAGTAAATAGATTCTTCTGTACTTTCGATCCAAAAATCTGAACCCTATTCACTTTAGAGAACTACTTCTCTCTCTCTGGATGTGTTCCTCTCTTCTCCATTTACCACTGAAAATGATCTGCCACAGTAAAAAAAAGTTTCAAATCTGACTGTCTAGAGATAGAGATTATCATATGATGTGAAGATTGTAAAGCCTTTGAGGCAAATCTGTGATTCCAATTTTGGGCTGTATGAATAAAATTCATTTGACTTGTTTAGTTATTCTTATGATACTGAGAGGCCAAGTGAGTGAGCTTAAAAAACTGATAACAGGAAACATACAAACAGCTTGTACGTGACTGTACGCGTCACTCTGCTTGTCTTGTGGTCTAAATGGGGAGCTGAAAGTGAAAGGGCACAGGAAGGCCACGGCTTTTCAAAAGGAGAAGCTTTCACAGCCAGCAGATGGCAGTCAGGTGTTTGAGTGCTTTCATTCAGCAATAAGCACAGAACATAATGTGCAGTAACTATTAAACTTTCTGTATTACTAAAAGCATCCATTAGAGAAACACAAGTGCTATATTTTAATCGGCACATGCATAAATCTCAACCATGCTTTGATACAACATGATCCAGCAACTGTATCACGCCATCAAATTGAATAGTAGATATCCTGAATGCACTGTGAACAAACTGAAGTCATGCAGAAAATGTGGCATTCATGGAAAAACAATCAGATTAAATGTGAAAAAAGCAGGATGACACAAATGTGACTGCTGGAAATCTGAGGTGCAATGTGACAACCAGACACAGAGAAACAGAGAGAGAGAGAGAGAGAGAATGAGAGAGAGAGACAGAGAGAGAGAGAGAGAGAGAGAGAGAGAGAGAGAGAGAGAGAGAGAGAGAGAGAGAGAGAGAGAGAGAGAGAGAGAGAGAGAGAGAGAGAGAGAGTGCGTGAAAGAAAAAAAAAGTGCAAAAAAGAACACAGTGTACATTCATAGGAGTATGTTCATAGACCCCGCAGTATCTCACAGGTTTATGAGACATTTGTATGTGGGACAGTACAGTATTTGCTTTGCAGCTGATTCAGCAGTACATGTCTTGTTAGGCTCATGTCAAGAAACCCTGACAAAACCAGTTACACCTGATTTTTGAAGTGCAAAATCTCTGTTTATGTATTTAGGTACATGAACTAATGATTAAACAAGGAAATATACACACAGCTGCTATAGCAATACAGTGTCATGTGAAATATTAACGCAACATAAAGTTGCGCAACTATTTGTCAGGATGTCCAATAGAACATAAATTAAGCCAAGTAAGCAGATTCATGCGCTGATCCGCAAACCCATTATTGAAAGAGTAACACAATAATGTGATAAAAATAAGGTGTATAAAGTTGTAGTAGTAGATGCAATAGCCTTCAATAAAACTTTATCAAATGACACACAAAATAAATATTTGGGTTTCATTATTTTTCTATCACATGATACAATTTGAGCTCCAATGTGCTGAACGATACTACACAATGTCTTATTATTACTCTCATAAACTGGCATTATGTTAATTTTATTTTTTATTTATTTATATTTTATGTTATTTGTTTTGCTCTTTTATGTTACAGTAGATTGTAATTAAGTGCACTTACTCCTGTAGTTATTAATAGAATAAAATACTAATACAGTTGTACTTGAAGTATTTCAATGTTGTGCTACTTTATTCTTGTACTCCACTTCATTTTCCTGACAGTTATGGACTTTTCAGATCAACATTTCACACACAAAACATATGATCAGGTTGTAAAATCTGATAAATTGTTATAGATTGAACCACTAGTTTATAAAGTAGTTACAATTAACCTAACCTTGTCCAGCCACAACATTAAAATACTGCTTACACAGCAATGCATCAGTAATAATATTCCTATATCGTAGTCATATCATAATATAACACTGACAGAAACTGCTTCTGCATAACAAATGGTTTTACTTTTGATACTTTAAGTACATTTTGATTATGTAAACATTCGAACGCTTTTACTTTTACAAGAGTGCATCAGACACCAACTTGTACAACTACTGCATACCACAACATTCAAATTATCCTTTGATACTATAGATATTTATTTAGCCATTGATCCAATGAGAAATGATTAAGCCACGAATGTTTTGTTCAAACTTCAATTAGACTAATCTGCAGACAATAACCATCACATCACGGGCCTGAACAAAAACAGGGATTCGTAGAAAAGATTGTCCTCATTATATCTAGTAATTGCATGAAAAATGTGACAAGACCTTCATGTAACGCTTTAAGTACCAAGAATCTCTCAGTCACATTTTGAAGGTGACGTTAATGTCATGACATCACATGGTAGACAAATGAGAAACAAGATTTTCAGAAGTCTTCATCTCGCTTGTAGACTTCGATATTAATCAGTATCATCATAGGAGTGGAGAAGTTAACAGCTTGACCCTCTTGAAACATTATATCTGACTTGGGTGTAAACAGTTTTTTTGCAGTATATAGTTGTACAGTTTCAAGAAATTCAAGAAAATCTCAGTCCTGGGCTCCAAATTGGCAGAATGAATCAGAGTGAAACTATGAATAGAAGTCTTACAAGCTGAAATGAATTCCACACTTGGCGACTTCGTCTTCATACTTGAGGTTCTCGAGGGTGTAAACCCCGACATAAGTAATATTTTGGTGTAACCTCAGGAAACTGTGTCATAGAGTCGGTAGAGAAGTTTCTAAACAAAACAAAGAGAGGTCAGAGGCAGGCTGGTAAAATAGACACCACAGAGAGATGTTAAGAAATGTTTAGGCCCCTTTTGTTTGTTGTTTTCGTGTCTCTAACTTTTATTATCAACTGTTGTCTCTGAATGAGCTATAGCAGCTCAGGCCTCCTTGTCTTACATAATCCGTATACTGATGTGTGTGAAACAGAAAAAATAATATAAGAGGAGAAAGTAATTTGCACTATGCCTACAACGTATCCCCTATATTGTTAACATGTGTCTGTTAAGGTCTTAGTAGTACAGAGAGGCCCAATAAATGAGTTCAATGCTTTTAACAATGAACTGTGAAAACTTATGTTGAATGTACACTCTTACATAACTTTCTGTTTTACTGTCTTATGTGTACATTTTGAAGTTTTTCTCTTTTTTTATTAGTGTTTTATATATATTTACTTACAGACATTATTATATGTGCAATAAGTCTACTTTAGTCAATATATCATTGCATTCATCAAAGATTCAATGATTGTAAAACTAGGTATTTACATTCCTCTACTCTTCTCCATGAGTAAACACAGTGTAAAAATGATCAAATAAAATCATTGTACAGTACAGTACAAATCATATCAAGTAAGGCAAAATGTATTTGCTTAGCTTAAATGACCTTAAATGATTGATGAATTAACATGTAAGAAGTATATGTTAATGAAGTATGGCCAAGGTGGGCGTGCACTATGAAGTAACAAAGTCAAATTTTCACCATATTCTGGCATTTTATGGCTCAAGCAACTAATCAATTCATTAAGAAAATAATCAACCGATGAATTAATGATGAAAATAATCATTAGTCGCAGCCCTAAAGTAAAAGCAGCTATATCACAGTGAGGAAAAACTTAATTACAAGTTAAAGTTGTGCATTCAGGATCTTAATAAAGTAAAGGTATATAAGTAAGATGAAGGCATGAGTAAGATAAGTACCTATCAGTGAAATGATCCCCTGTCAGCGTGAGTGTTAAACATTATAATATTGGATTGTTAATTCTGATGTATACATAGGTTATATGGCATTTTACTGTTGTTGGCCAAGGTGGAGCTAATTTAAACTATGTCATATACTGCTGGGTAGTTACAACCATAACAATTTATTCTAAAAGCTAATTGTATGTTTTGTTTGTCAAATCTGAAATCTTTAGTGAAATGAAAGCACATTTGAGGGGATCTTTTAATTACTGAGTTTTTTTTTTTCTTTTTGTATGAAGGGTTCAAAGAAAGAAAACATCCTAATGTGCCCAAATACTAATAATAACTTCATTTATATAGCACCTTTTAAAAACAGAATTTACAAAGTGCTGTGACAGACAAAGCAGAGACAAAGTAATACACAGAGACCAGTAACAAGGCATACAAAGTAGAAAACAATGAATGTCTCACAATGGGAGAGGCCACCCAACAAGTCTTTTTGGGTTTTATTGGCTCCTTCTGCACATTTCTCTTTTGTTAGTTATTGTTTTCTATTCTTAATAAAAAAAAAACCCTGCATGTTTTAGTTTTTGTATTATGTTTTTGTATTATGTGCATTTAAAACATTAAACATACATACAGTAAGGAGATGATGAAAATATAATAATATACAATTATATTAAAATAAAATAAAATAAAATCTCTATGTATTACTAGAAAATGATCTGACCAATGAAACTGTTTTAAAAACTAACAACTGCTTAATCATTTGTTTTTTATATTTCATAGTTATTTTATGTTTTATTCTGCTTAATCTTTTGTTTTTCCCATAGACCGTATTTAAGACACACACCATTTGTCTGTCTGTGTGTATGTCATATACTGTAGTGTCTGTTCATTGTAGATAGAATTGCCGAGGGGGCGGGGGTAACGTGGGTTGCTGCGGTCGTAGTGGCTTATGATTGGCTGATCTGGGTTTTCCGTGGCTCTCGAGGCGTTTAAATAGCCAATCATGCTTCTCTCTTCAGTATGTGTAGTAGTGACAGGGAAGTAAGACCCTCTCTCGGTGGAAGACCGCGTCCGAGTGACACCTCGTCTCCGCTCACACTTAAAACTCACTCAACCCATCTGCCATGGAGGAATCGAGTAGTTGACCCTTCCTTTTTGCAACCTTTCTTTTTTAAGCTTTCTTCCCGTTGATCACTTGTTCGTCCCGAACCGGTTCATTGACGTTTTTGAACTCGCTTTTCATTTTTTTCATCGACGAGCTCTAACCCAATCCAGCAATCATGAAGTACATCATCGGCATCGGCGGGTGAGTGCAAAACCGAATGAATGGGCCCCGGTGTTAGGGAGGGAAGGGGTTGGTGGTTGAAAAGGGGGGAGCATGCATGGATAGCCGGCTAGCATGGCTGCAGTGCTAGGCCGTAAAAGCCCGGAACACGTGGAGAAGGCGGTCATGACATCCGCTAAGTGCTTGCTTCCGTTTTCTTGAGCTATTGTTGAAGCTGTGAAAAAGCCAAACATGTCGCAGTTGTCTTTCTGTGCGTCTGTTGTGTGTGGACATGAAAGACCCCTCTGTGTTTATAGCTAACGACACAGTTAATAACATTGAGAGGCTAAAAGCATTGGGGGGTGGGGGGGTGGAGCAAACCCGCCTTATAACATTGTACCAGGTTGACCCACCCTTTTTTCCTGTTCACAGTATGTGCTAAAAGAAAATCTAAATGAGTGTTAATTCATAGTATAGAAATGTATCATAATAACTCATTCATTACATGTTACATGTTACTGCACTATCAAGTTTATGATCCTGATATATTTATAGCACTTTCTCTCGCTGTCTAATCATTAACTTTGCAGGCTTACAACTTCAACGTGGCTTGCATCATTTATTTGCCCTTCATATCTTTTGTTTCACGCAGCGTAACCAATGGAGGGAAAACCACCCTCACCAACAGACTGATCAAGAACCTGCCCAACTGTTGTGTGGTACATCAGGATGACTTCTTCAAGGTGAGCCTCATACACTTATTGATCATTTTTAAACAAATATTTAATATCATAAACAAAAAGAAGGGGATTTGTAATGAGTAAGACTAAGATGAAATGGTGGGGTTGTTTTTATACTTTGCTGCCTATGTTACGAGAAACAGTAACGTTACAAGCAAGTGTGTAAAAGATAGACAAAACGCTATCAGAGACTTCCATATAGCAGCGTGTAGCACTAGTCGTATGTACCTGGGTACATCTTATCAATGTATGTTTCAGCCCCAAGATCAGATTGAAGTCGAAGATGGCTTTAAGCAGTATGATGGTAAGCCGGGGTTTTTAATGGAAGGGTTTGTGTGTCTGTTTGTTTGTTTGTTAGTTGGTGGTGTGTATGTGCGTATGTTTGCTCTAAATGTAACATCTTTCTTCATTTGCAATCTGCATGCAAAATATCCTAACATGAATACTTGACACACGTTTCTTACTTGATTTCTGCAATTTTCTATATTTTGTTTTTTCTCCCTCCTTCCACCCTTCCTACCTGCTTTTAACCTTCAGTCATTACTGCTCTGGACATGGACGCCATGATGAGTACCATCTACGCATGGCTGGAGAACCCGGTGAAGTTTGAAAAGTCTCATGGCGTTAATAACACACTGGATACGGAAATCGTTCCAAAGTCCGAAAATGATAAGGAGGAGGAGACTCATATCCTTATCGTGGAGGGCTTCCTGCTTTACACCTACGAGTAAGTACACATGCTATTTATTAGTTCATTAGTGGGGTTTTTCCACTATTTAAAAAAGGAAATGGGGCCATCAAGCTGGATCTTAATTTGTCTTTACCCTTGCAGACCTTTGATCAACGCGCTGAACCAACGTTACTTTATTTCCATCCCGTACGAAGAA
Source organism: Scomber scombrus (assembly GCF_963691925.1). NCBI lineage: Eukaryota > Metazoa > Chordata > Actinopteri > Scombriformes > Scombridae > Scomber > Scomber scombrus. The sequence goes on along the minus strand of NC_084970.1, from coordinate 28,050,457 downwards.
TGCAAAAAGAGGAGGTGGTAAGTGCATTAGTGTTTACACCTTTCTAGGAAGGGTATTTGTTGTCTCGCCTGCTGTTTTGTTTACATTGTTTTTTGTCTCCTGCAGCTCTAGGAACTACACGGTGCCAGACCCCCCCGGCCTGTTTGATGGTCACGTCTGGCCCATGTATCTGAAACACAAAAACATCATGGAGACATCAGATGTTGATGTGTGTAAGTATCTGCATTTTGTTTCTTCGAATTTTACTTTTGACTGTATTCATATTCAAAGATGAAATATAGTTGTATTGATTTTTAAATGTGGTTTTTATGTCACTACAGTGCAGCTAGATGGAACTAAGTCAAAGGAACAACTGTTCAACTTTGTCTATGGTGACATCCTGAATAACATCCAGAAGTCTCTTTAACAAAGGTACAAAAATCATCTGACTGACCTGCTACAATATGACTTTATCATATGTGTGATTCTAACTATATTTTTCTCTATTTCAGGTCATCTGATCAGCTAAAAGGAGCATATATTCAGCCTGCAAGAAGAAGACCGCCTTGCCTTAAGTTTCTACCTGGCAGCTCATTTAGCTGACTGCTATGATTTTTTTTGTAAATGTTAAACTGACGGCATCAAATGCTGGCATGATTTTATATCGACCATATTTATTGCTTTGTTACAGCGTATACTCCAAGAGAGTTGATGGATATGTTCAGAGGATGGTTGCACTTGTCAATAAATGATCCTCCTATAACTTTTTTTTCTCTTGTTGTCATTATAATGAGATGTGCCTCTCTGTCCAGCTGTCACACTGCTAGCCATTAAAATACAAGATCTACAAAATTATATTAGGAGCCATTTATTTTAAGACTCTTGGCATGCATAAAATACACATTTGTAATGTTCTCCATATACCACTTTTCAACACTTAGCTGGTAAGTAGGGCGCAGTGTACTGACAGCTCTCACTATCTGGCTCTAGGCCGCAGTTGGTGTGAGTGATAAGTGTAGTCACAAGGTTAAACCTCGTGACCTCAGGTTTTAAGAACAAACCTTATCTAAATTTAGACACCTTTTCTCTGGAGGAGTTTCCATCAGAAAAAGAAACGCTGAGTGATGTCATGAGTCATACAGAGAAGCAGGCTACATGATGTACTGGACTGCAGGAGTTTACCGGTCTGCTTTAATGTAATTTACATGATATTGGAGCAAAGCTATGATATATTCATTACATAATATGTGGGCATTTTTTAAATTTCAGTTTAGAAATATATCAAATCCTGGCATGCTGGTTTAATCAAACAAAATGAAACGCCCTGGTTTGGTTACCTGGTTACCGTAAACAAAGCCAAGCTCACCAGAGTTTCCTAGCAGAAAATTATCTCATAATAGCAGACCATCACTTGGAGTGAGTATTGGAAAAAAATAAGTTGGACTATTTTCACAGATCTTTGGTTTGCAAAATGTGGTACCACTGCAGGCACACATAAAGTAATGTGTATTTGTGTGTTCATAACATGATTAGTGAAATACATTTAAGAGAGGGGGCTGTGTCAGTTATTTGTAAGCTAAAGGGCAGATTTCCATCTTGCAAAGTAGTTTTTAATTGAAATACAACACATCTTGACCAGCTAGTTGAATTATGCAATGCATTAATACTACATGTGTATCAGTCCATTTATTTCCGTCTAATGTTAAAATGCAGCAGAAGACACGGTTTATGAAATGTATGTTAAATATCCACAGATGTCTGGAGCTATTGGCATCACAGGTGTGTCAGGCCCCTCTGAGGGAGTGAAATGCGTTTCATGTTGTCCTTTCTTCACACTTCTGTAGAAGCACGTTATGTAATGATACTTTACGCACGTATGGAAGTAGGTCAGAAGTGCTGAAAAAATGCTTGGCCTACATATGGGTTGAGGAGTCGTTTTTCTCCCCCTTTGTGATCATGGTCACAAGGTTCTTGCTGTTTTGTGAGAAAGCTATTGTAATTAAAAGTTCAAAATGCATTTTCAATATATTGATTTCAGTTTTTAAAAATGCTTATTCTAGTGAGTTGTTTTTTTTCAGACTTTTAAAACAAACTACAAGCTATTTTCAGATCTATAGTCATGACTATTTTCCCATTAAACCATTAATGGAAACCATTTTTCCATTAAAGTCACTGTTTTCATACTGCTGAATGTGTCATTCTGGAACAAAAGTCATCTCCAATTGTTGATATTACACTGCATGCAGGATGACACATGGACGCCTGACAAAGAGAGCATGTGCAGGGTTATCCACAGAGCACAAAGCAGCTCTTATGTGTTTCTCTGTTTCCAGACAGACAGCATGATTATTGACATATCAATGTTTCTGCAGCAACAGCACGGACACACACTGAACATCTGTCCTATGCAGCATGTACAGTTTCCAGTAAATAATGGGAGACATACTGATTTGTCACACACTTGTGTATTGTCATTTAGCTACTAGTTTATGAAGGTGGTTTTAGTGTCATTTTTATGCATTTCAATGGCCTTGAACAACTGCCAGTATTACTCCACCCATTTCCCCTGTGGTACATTAAATTTGCTTGCCAGTTTAAATGCCTTCACACACATGAATGTCCACATCTGCCTACACTCATTGAGTATTCTTTTGCTTTCTACCATTCTATCTTTGTTAGATTTACCTCAGTTAATGGTTGCCATTCGGATTGAGTTACAAAAGTTTTTGTCAGTACATTCAAATACATAAAGAGGAAGAAAGAGAGATAGGGTGAGTGTGGGAGAAAAAAAAAGAGAGTGAGTAAGAGATCCTATTACAGTCCTATCTCACGCAATTTTCTGCAACCTACTTTAGTTTCCTGTAGGACAAACACAAAAATACTTTATCCCCCCTGTTTACAATGCAATTCCTCAGCTTTGGTAAGACAGCAAGTTTTTTTTCTGTGTCAACTTGTGCACACCTTCAAGAAAAAAGTTCATTTTTGCACGTTTACTATGTGAGATTATTGCCCAAATGTCTTCATATGTCTTTATATTTTAACAGTAACTCACCAGCAATCACTTTTAGAAGACCCTTATTCCTTCAAAGAGTGGCTAATTCATTTTAAAATGGGTGTTCACAAAGTGTGCAAACTAACAGCATTCAGTCTAGACTTGACTATGTGAGATAAGCAGTTATGTAACTGTGACTGCTGCTGGCAAGGCATCTGCTGAAAAAAAAGAAGAAAAATTGAAGACCCTCCCACATCTGCACAACGGCTTGACTGCATACAGTTACTGACTTCTACCTGAACTTATTTAAAGCAATATGAAGGGACAGTCAGGGAAAGTTTTATAGATGAAAAAACAATAAGCTTTCAATCTTGGGTTGCAGACTAGTGTGAGCAATATTGCATAAATGGTTTGCACCATGGTGATAAAGGACTGACTGACTCAAGTTCTGACACCCATGCTGCCTCTGGACTACAACAAACCCTGCAGTTTTCTAAACCACACCAACCACCACACTGGGGATTATGAGGGCTGCAATACTGGATCTTACTGGATCTTGTTTGTGCATGTGAATAAGCATGTGTCTGCATGAGTGTATGCGTGCACCCGTCTCTTGCTCTGTCTCCCTACACACCTCTCCTCAGTGGATGCAAAGAGTAGAGGAAGCAACAGTCTGCTGTGGTTGACTCAAATAGTGCATATAAACAACACTATAAATCCTCCCTTTCAGACCTCTAACTCCATACAGTTAAGGTTTGGATGATCACGTCGTCACCTCACACAGGTCAGACAGGACACGGCAATGCAACCACTAACTATCCTGGCAGTAGAGGTGATTGCGAATCTGTGGCCGCCTGTCTGAAAACAAATTCTTTGTCTTGCTCACGTCTTTGCTATGTGTCCTTTGACATATTTCCTCCTGTTTTCTTGCGTTACCCAACCCAAGAAAACAACACAGACAGGGCACATTCATCTAATCAAATCATTCTTTCCCTCCACCACAACTGGGCCTACGCCGCTCTTCAAAGCCTCCTTTCCAGCCTACGAGTTGTTTCTATTTTTACCGCTTTTACTACAGTCTAAGAGGAGCCCATGAAACCAACTAGTCGTGCCATTAAATCTTATGTGACGATTGGAGTTGTTGCAAGGACTTGTTTTTAAAATGTGACCCTTTAAAGCCTCCACGGCATTGAGCCAAGCAGGGTTAACGCTGCACCTGTAGGGCCAATGGGAAAACAGCTTCTCACCGACTGTGGTTCACCCTCACTGTCTGTGTTTACTCTTCATGGGACTAGCCTTGGGAGAAGTTATACCACAGTGCAGACACAACAAGACAATCTTTAACCCATACATAGCATTAGATTTTTAAATTGTACGCATTCTGTGCATGTTGCTGCAGCAGCGTGGTGGTCGGGGAAGTATTTAGATCCAGAACTGCTGATTTGTGCTAATTTATATTGAAAAATAAAACACTTAAGTCTTGTGGCCCTCTTTGGAGAGGGAGTCTGCGTCAATATCCAGTTTCAGATTCATTATTCATTCATTATTTCAGTTTTGGGTTATCATCTTGCCTATTTCTAAATTTAGCTCTCTGGTATTCTAGCATACAAAAAACTGCACATACAGTATAACATTGTTCAAGATTTAGTGGAATCAACTATTTTTTCCCCCTTAACTTGGTGTAAACATACATTTGATTCATTCGTAGTTAAGTTTTCATTTTTAGAACATTTCAGAACATATTTCACCTGACTTTAAGTCTAAAATGATTTGCAAAGTTTAGAAGGAAACATGATCAGTCTTGCAGCAGACTTCCCATCAAGCATTATTTGAGAGTTAAAATCCTTCTTTTTTGTAACTTAAAGCAAATATACTTGATGGAAAACTTGATGTTTTATTACGTAAAAGGCATGATATAAGTCATGGTGGTTTCTTTTCATAATAATGAAAACAATGCTAACCATGGTAGAGGTTAATATCAAATTCAGTTGCTCAAAGATCACTGAATGCAGCATTGTTCATCGTTCATTGCATACAAATTCTGTTACAAAATGGCTATAACGTGAGCTGCCACAACTTGTACTGTCAAATGAAAAAATTACTCTTGCAGCTGCGAAAACATAAATGGGAAACAAATCAGACTGATATTTCATACATTTAATATGTTGAACTTATTTCATATGGTGTTGTTGACTTGATTGGTTTCACATTTTATCAATTCGTGAGCTGACTCGCATTTTCAAAGCAGCAGGGAAACTTAAATTGAACCAACTTAAAAAGGTTTCACAGTGCAGAGTAGTGGAACAGAAGTTTAAAGGAGCCCTTTGGAGTTATCTTGTTTACATTGAGTGTTCACCCAAACACATGTGTGTGTCCTTGAGGTTTAACACACATTGAGTGCATTTCCTTCCTCTTAAAACATTTGCAAAATTGTAAAAGTAGTATTTTAAATCTTGGTTTATTTACATTCATGTTTACAAGCTTGAAGTCTGCTTCTCCCCTGACTCTGCTGGTGCATTGCTGCATTTCTTGGCACATTACAGCCACCTTAGTGGAATAGCGAAAAATCATTGGCAGGAGAGTGTTTTTCGTGTCACCAATGTGCACGTGCATGTGTGCCCATAAACAACACAGCATGCCATTCATTAAAAACCTGCTCCATAGTGCTAATGGAGGTCAGAAACTCTTTAATAGGAGCTCTGCAATTGCAGCCCAGTATTTTTCCCCACTGAACCCCTGCATGTTAATCTTGCAATGGCATAATGAAGCTCATTTAATCACTCAATGTACTGTAACCTGTAATCAGATTATTTAATTCTATTTTAGTGCAAAACATTAAAAAAATATATTTTGTACGTGCGGTCTTTATCTGCATCTGTCTAAGAAGTAGAGGTACCATAAAATGGAAGTAAATATCAAGGAAACCATCTCAATAATAATAATTTCTCATCAGTGTGCGGTGTAAGGTCAAAATAAATTATTTGTAGATGTATAAATGATGTTGTTTGGAAAGTTTTGGAAAGAGATGTTGGTTGCATGGTGCACTGTTTTGATCAAATATCTACTCTGTACCATCTGTTGAGTCACAGAAACATAATTACTAATGTTCTCCGTGCCCACTTATCCGTACTTGCGTATGTAGAGTTATATAAGACCTGGTTGAGAAGGGAAAGTAACCTCATTCACTGTCACCCTGGTCAAAAACACCACAAAGAAATATGTTTTCCATAGTCGCTGCACCAGCTCCTCTCACATGGTACACAGAGTGCATGAATATTACCACACCAACCAAATGGTAAAATTTGAGGGACATAATAACATGATGCAACTATCCTCAGTTTGGGCCAGAGGACCATATCCTGTTATGGTGGGTCTGGGAGAGGCTTGGTGCTGCCAGTCTGAAGCAGACCACAGCCTCCCACTGCTCACCCGTCTGAATCACTGTTTACTTAGACAGGAAGACCGCCCACTACAACATCATCATATGCTGCTGCTCCATGTCTGTGACTCGCTTGTGGTTTTGGCGAGGGGTGAGTTTGTGTTTTCCCCGACGGCCAACTTTCTAAAAGCAGAGACAAGTTAAAACCAAACGCTTGGAGGAGAAAAACCCAGCCTCGGAAACCACTACTTCTCTGAGCTGTCTACCCTCAAAACACCATCATCCACCCCCTCCTTCCCCAACAACAGAGCCCTATTTAATAAAAATACTGACTAATTAAGGGCGGGGCCTGTTGGGGATTTAGCTGACAAAATGCTATTTTAATTTTACTATCTAAAAGTTTGAAAAAAACAAAAGCAAAACACTCAGTCTGTTGGGACAAAAGTAATTTAAAGTGGAGAAACAAAATATATGGAATACTTAAAACTGATTAAAACTTTGAGATGAGAGTGAATGATTTGGGATAAACCTTGTAAGTGGAGCTTGTGAATTTTATTTTATTTTTTTCAAATTTTAAAATGTTTTATAAATGTATATATTACTGGTGATCACATCTGATGTTTATTATGGCTTTGTAAAAATGATTTAATCAATGCTTTTAAGAGCCCTAAACAGAACACCCCAAAAACTGTTCACTGACTAATTTAAATCAACCTCAATCTTCAAAAGACAATAATGAAACAGGAAAAACAAATATCAGCTCAACTGACATTCTGTTCAGGCAGATGAAATATAGAAAAAGTGCCAGTTTTTGACAAGATAATGCTTCTGCAAGATGGTATATATTCATATACCAGTCAGTGAGCACCTGCAGAACTTTTATATCTGACAGATACAAACTGAACTTCTCTTTATTTTCGTCTTCATATTACACTCACCCAGTTTCAGAAAAATGAAGAAAAAACACAGCAATTAGCGATGCAATAGCAGGCATTCATATGTGGAGCCACTGTATTTAGACAAACACAGAAACATGTCAAACAAAAGCCCTGAAGTTAAGATACAGAAAACTACATTCAACATGTGGTTTTTACTGCACTGCCTCACTTATATCAGTGTAGAATCACGTTGCCCCTCTCCCTGAGGCCAGACCCCTCCATGGCCACACTGTGGTGCAGTTTCCGCTTTGAGCAGGAATGGGTGGAGGTGAACCAAGCCATGTTGGTTTTGACTGAGTTTCCTGCTGTAGTAGTAAGTATAAAATTAGAGTTTTATGTGAACTGGAGGTGGTGGGGCTTTTTGGGATGCAGAGGAATGTAACCTACTTTTCCGTCAACAAACTCCAGTTTGTATGGCTGGTGACAATGGTGCTCAAAATAGATGTGAAAAGAGACACTGTTGGTTGACAACATCTGTCTAGTGTTTTCTAATTCAGTGACAATTAAGGTTTATGGGAGAAAAACTTGAGCTGAATTGTTAACCAACTGGGGTAAAAGTTAATAACTTAAATAGCTATTCCTGCTCCTCCTGGTTCATTATTCTACCAGCTGCTCAGCTCCAGTTGATACATTTACCTGAGATCCAGGTGATCAGTCCCTGATTGGATGGCTGTAATTAACCTCTTCCACTCCACCATCATTTTTGGGGAATTAAAATGGTTGCGGCTCCTTGAACCACAGTGACTATACACATAAATAAGGTCTTGCCAGACAGGAAATCTCCCAAAATTTCTGGTATAAGTGTCAGAAACACACCAGGTGATGGAGCATAAGGTCTTTGAAACGAGTAAAAAATTTAAAATATTTGCCTTTTGCCTCTTCTAAAATAAAAATGCTTCTTTTCTAAATAGATAACAGCCATTGACATTGTGTAAGAAATAGGATCTATCTGAGTATTTGCAAAAAAACACTAAGTAATTAGTGAATACCTTTCTCAAAGCAGGACATAATATGACAGCACACAATATGACAATTCTACAGTGTTTTATTCATGAAAAGGTCCAGGCAGATTTCAATAAAAGGACATTGGGAGTCTCCATTTTTGTTTTTCTTCCCGATAACAGTAAAACCACAAGAATAAATGGACAACAAGCAAGGACTTAGCAAGGTTAATGAAGTTAAGTGACACAATGGCAATGATCCACTTTTAAGAAAGCATATTGTGTTTGATACATCAAGAGTAGAGACTCTAGTTTGTATTCCAACCAAAGACAACAAAAGTCAATTCACTAATTAATTACATCTTCTTCCCTGCTTGTAGGTGTGCTAACCATGCAGAAATGTTAGAGCCACTCAGCCTTCAATGAGACACCGGTGCTCATCACTGAACTGCAGTACATCCAGATCCTGGTCCACACTGACATCTGGTGGACAAAGACTCTTATCACAGAAAAGAGGACCATGTTGCACACATGCAGATGACGTCTCTCCCACACACACACACACACACACACACACACACACACACACACACACACACACACACACACACACACACACACACACACACACACACACACACACACACACACACACACACACACACACACACAGTCTTTTTCATTGTCATGTAACTGTGACACATGCAGTCACTAAAATAGATTCTGTACTAAAAACAGGCAAACAAGCTGAATTAATAAAGCAAACCCGTTGACATGAATTTTATTATTAATCTTACAAACAATGTAGATCCAGGGTTACGTAGTGCATAGAAACCTCTTGAAAGGTCTGTTTAAACAAATTTAAATATGCTGTGTATTTTGAGGGGAACGTTTGGTACATCTTCCATTATAATATCTGGACCCCAGAAATACCGTCAGTCAATCTTAGTGCAGACCTATCTGATTTTTAAAAACAGTTCAACATTCAACACTACAAGGGCACAATGCCCAGAGACAAGATATATTAATACTTTATCTTTAACAAAAGGCAGCAAACACATTGATTATACTCCTGTTCAAAGTCTCAAGTTGTTTTTTTCTGTTCTCAGGAGTTTAGAAGTACTCGAGTTTGTGTGTGTCCTCAGAGGTTGATAGTAGGAAGTACCAGCATTTGATGATTGAGTCCATGTCTTTGGTTTGTGGTGATCCTGGCAATGTCAGACTTAAAAGATCAAGAGTTTTTGCATGTTTTAGCCCATTTACTAAAACTCATGTACATCACACTGTGTTATGTGAACGATTTCCCAAAGAATACCACAATCCCATAACTTTGCTTTTTCTCTCGTCCCAGACAGCCACAGTTTCTGATTCATTTCAGTTTGTTTCAGAAATAAACATACAGGATTGGTTTATTTACTGTTGCAGTGTAGGTGTCAGGAGGGGTGCAATCTTCAAGTAAAATGCAGTTAAAATCTACAGAACAAGATATGAATTGGACCTTTAACTGGGATTATTTTGAAGAAAAAAAAAGATAATGTTTAAATCCAACTCCAATTTGTGTCATTCACTACAACAAATATGTCTGCAGAAGCTGTGTTGCACTATTTTACTACATGTAAAACATTCTCCTTTTATAATCCTCGCAGTGTTTAGAAGTATCTATAGCTGATGGGTAGTGAAACTGTATGCAAATTTGTTGCACACAACAAAAGTCACATTTTAAACATGCAGACACTTGAAACCTGTCTGGTGTGTTATTGAGGAGTAATTTAGGGTAGGCATTTCACAGCTAAATTCATTTTCATCTGCATTACCATGTAACAGTAACACAAAGTAACTTGGACAATAATAAAATACCTGTCCAAAGCAAGATTCAAGTTGATTTTAACACAATATTGAAATGAACAGAGACAATGGCTGCGTGGAAAACAACTAAATGCATTCAAAAATCCAAGAAGGCTCAAGTGCCAGGACTATGTGACTGTAACATCTCCTGTTTGAATCCATCTAGAAACCTTGCATGTTATCTCTCCTCATTCTGCCCTGGTCTCAGTCAAAGGCAAAAATGCCCAAGAACCAATAATAATTTAAAAACTGTAAAAATACTTACGCTTTGGGAAATGGTCAGTATTTATGAGAATGACCCTTAATTTGTAATAAATAGACTGAAACATGCAAAACCACCTGTATCCTTTAATACAGCAGTCGAACTTGGGGACTCTATGCTCTTTTAGCAGGTTTGGCAATGAGCTGCCTTTCTCTCTCAAGCTCCTTCTCACGTTGTTGCTCCTTCTCCAGTTCTTCTTTCTGCTTGTGTTGCTGAAGCTTCAAAGCTCTTTTCTGACAGGAGGCAACAGTCAACATTTAATTAGTGTTTCCAATGTTACATTTGCGCTAAACAGTGTCTGCTTTTTATCACTGAGCATGTCTTATATATACACATGTTGGCAAAACTTACAGAAGTTGGCTAAAATGAGAGATACCTTTAGTTTAGTTGTCTTCTCGTGCAACATAATCATCTCTTTCCTTATGTTGACCAGTTTATTGTGGTAAATCTTTGCCTCTGTAAACTAGAGTCAACAAACTGGATTAGGAATTATACCTGCTGGTTGGTGCAGGGATAACAAACAAAAATATGGCATATACAAATGGGATTATAATGTGGTCCTAACATACCAGTGAATTTAGGTCCAGTAAGGCATTACATTCTCTGAACTTTGTGACTTCTTGGTCCAGCGTGTCTAACAGTATCAGCTGATTTTGTCTGGAAAAAAATGAAAGAGGAAGAAATAAATGTCATTAAGTTCAGTTTTTCAACAACATGAATTATGTTTCAGGACGTCTTAATATTCAACATTGAGACTTCTGACAGAGTAAAGACAAAATGATAATATACAGCATGATCATCATTCAGACATTGACAGAATGTTTTTAACTGTGTCAAGAAGTTCACGTGTGCGAAAGGGAGTTTAGAGTTGTTTTAGATTGCTTAGTGCATGCAAGTGAACGCCAGCATGTTGATAGTGAATCTTTTCAAAGCCAACAACGTACACTGGGCGTCTCTCAGCAGTACCAGCGTGAAAGAAACTGGTCAACCCATCCATCCAGTTCTGCTTGATGCACGATAACTGTGTTTAGTACATACTGTAATCTGTGAATGTCAATATATCTGAGTGTAAATAATAAATCTGTCTGTGCAGGCAAAGAAAACTTGTTTTTAAAGTTTGTGAGGGAGAGACGCAGCAGAGCAGTAACTACATTTCTGTTCTACCACCAACCTCAATAAGAAAGTGTGGCTCACTGGTTCTAACTATAATAGAAGATGCTGCTTGACTTTTTGACCCTTTCTGAAGTTTCTTGTCATGCTCATGTGTAAAAAGCCAATTGAATCCTGATTTTTACATACAAATGGCAGAGAAATCTGTGTTATTTGAGAGAAACCTACCTGAGAAAATCAGATTTCTCTAATTCGCTACACGGATTACGGAAACCAGGTTTCTTGTTTACATAATATTTAAGAAATCAGCTTTCTGGAAAAAAGCCAACTTTAACCTGGTTACTTAAGTGCTTGTAAACGCACTGAGGAACAGAACATTTTCACACATTTTGGAACTATTCAGATCCAAGCGGTGCTTATTAATGTGATTTACACTGAAATCAATAAGAGTCTTTAGTTGGAATATAATCTGCGTAAACTGGACCTGTCGCAGCACATTATTGTTCCTTATGTAGCCCAGTTGCCTGCCACCACTATTAATGCCCCCCCCCCAAAGTAAGGGTCTCTGTGCTTATTAAAATTTTAAAAAGTGTCAAGGTGCTTGTGAAAAATTTGACAATATCTGGCAGTGTATTTCATGCCATGTGATTAGTGATGATCAGTTGCAAAGGTTATGTGTTACAAAACACTTAGTAATAAAAATACTCACGTGAGCTCTTGGAGGGCTCGTTTAGAGTTCTGTAGATCTGGTAGGTAGTGGGAGAGTAATCCCTCCGTGAGTTTGTCCACTGCTTTCCTGTCCACAAACACATTCTCTACAGGCGCTGAGCTTTCCAGACGCACTGATTCCTGCTGCACCAACTGGAGATCTGGCATTTAAGAATAAGTGAATCAACACATTTTACTATGTTAGTCTGATGGTCATTTATATCATCACAAGCAGCATTACTAAACTTGAGCATTGAAGTTCATTTTCAAACATGTCATCAGTATGTGTGACAAAATAATATCTTATGCCGTTTGCAAATTTACTTTTGTCTTGTTGATAGTGTGTATTTGTTTAACTTTAATTCTTGCAAATAAATAAACTCAAACTTCAACATCAGACCAACTCAATGGTTAAGTCATCCATTAAATACTGTTTTTGAACAGTCGGGGGGTTACTATCTCCCCTCTGTATACAATTTCAAGTCATTATATGACTAATGTTCCACACTTCATCATCTAATGACATTTGAGCCACCTCCATTTACTGTTAGAGACTTTGAGATGCAGTTGAAATCTCTGAAAGACCCAGACAGCTGATGCTGAGTTGAGATTACAGTATCAGACATATCTAAAGGATATCACTGGCATCCTTGAAATGTGACAGACCAACAGTCAGGCGCCCATATGAACACTGAAACAAGTTGTTCTCGCTGTAATAATTCCTCCTGTTCATACTGGATATTAAAAGGTCCCCCTAAAATGGTCTTTCAATTCAAGTGATGGGGGCCAAAATCCACACAGTCATTTTGTGCAAAATTGCATTTAAAAGTTCATTTGAAGCTTACATGAGGCTTTAGTTTTCTGATTTAGTCATATTAAGTGGATATCTGCCACATTTACAGTCTTTTTAGCATAAAATTCCCTTTTTGTGTTTTCCTGTTGAGCTGTGGTGAAGTATAGTATCAAAAAGAGCAACCTTGGCATTAAAAAGACTAACGTTGAAAGATAGAAGACTTTATTTGACTCATTTGGACGGCTGAAGCTTCATATTACCTTCAGATAAACTTTTAAAAACATTTTTGCACAGATGTAGACTTGTAGATTTTGGCTTCCATCACTTACATTATAAGTGCATTATGAAAGGATCTCCTAATATGAACAGGACGAATGATTATAGTAAGAAAAAAAATCTCACTCTTCATTTGGGCATCTGATTATTGTTTTAAGACAGACTTGAAAATCCACTGTCTCATATTGACTATCAAAATAGTTTCAGCCAATTAAGTCAATTTAGTCATGTCAAGTGGATATCTGCACATTTACAGTCTTTATACTGTATGAATGATCACAAAATAAAAGTAGCTCAGCCAGCCTGTACCTGTACACACCAACCCTGACAGATGCAGAAAGTAGGACGCAGAATATGACACTGCTATAAAAAAAACAACAACAAACCATCATTGAGTGCAAGTTCACTGTGAGATGAAGCTCCCTCATCATCCAGTCCCTCTACCTCCATGTGTGCACCTTCACTGTAGAGCCACACCTGGAGAAAAATAAAACAACAACCCATCAACATATTTATCTGACACATTTATCAGATGTAAAATTATCAGTAAAAACACTACACCTGTGCTTCTGTGCTCATAGCTTATGACAAATATTGAGGAAGTGTTTAGCTTTAGCTTGTGGACAGCTTCTTTTTTAATAATGAGCACAGTGAACACTTCACCTTAGTTAACCTCAGCTTACCTGTTTATCTATTAATGTAGATGTGAGGAGGGGAGTTGAATTTAACACCCCCCTCTCCAAAAAAAAAAGAGGTAGAAGAGACAAAAACGACAAGATATTAGAGATTTGTTGCTGCGTCTGAAGCGTCATGTGACTTGTGCGTCATCATGTGACCTGTGCGTCATCATGTGACTGTGGACGAAACCAAACTTGCTCGTCGCTTCCGGGTGCGAAGGTTTTTATTGACCCGACTCTTGATGTTTACACCAGTATTATAACCACAATGACGGTTTTTTTTTCTCATTTAAGAACAAGCCACGTTTACACAAACTTCAGGTAAGTCGTGCTGGTGTTTTTTTATATTAAGAAATTTACCACAAGATAAAGACAAAGAGAGACGTTTTCTCGCTATTTGACACAACAAAGCTAACATTTACTAGCTGCTGGACTCAAAGTTTATCAGCTGGAGTGATAATGTTGAACGAAGTCTCTAACTTGACAATGTCGATAATAAGTCTGTCACCTAAAGATGCTTCTTTCTGTGTGTCTTTTTATATCACTTTCTTTCCTTTTCAGGTGCTGATATGGAGTGTAAATGCTGCAAAATGTGAATGATTACCTCAGAGGACAGTGACTTACAGTTAGTTAGAGCTCACCTGGATTGACCTGGCTCCTGCCCCCTCCCCTGTAGTTATTAAAGATGTCAGGTGGGAATCTCTTCAGCAAAGTTTGGTCCACCTTCAGGAGGGAGCCCAGTGATTGGGACCTGAGTGACACTGCACAGTTTGACTTCTCCGAGGAGCTGGTGGACGATGAGGCGCCCAAATTTAACAAGCTGAAGGTGGTGGTGTCAGGGGAGATGTCAGACTACTCTGCCGGGGCTCCGTCCAACGGGGTGGCCGTGAACACGCTGGTGGTGGGGGCAGATGATGATGACTCGCTGCTCGACTCTGCGTCCAGTCTGGGCAGCCCGGGGTTAAACATGGACCCTTGTGACAACTGCAACAAGAAGAGGGAGAAGATCAAGCAGACGAGGGTGATGAAGAGACTTGGCATCGCTGCCGTGCTGTATACTCTGTTCATGATAGGTGAAGTTATAGGTAAGCATGTGCAGAATCAGCCTCACACACTAGGTAATTAATGTCAACCAATCAGTCAAAATAGCATCAAAAGTAATCTCAAGGCACTTTTCACACAGAACAGGTCTAGACCAAACTTTTTAATTTAATTTAAGAGACCCAACAACACTTGGTGACAGCAGTGAGGAAAATCTCCCCTTTAACAGGCAAGGCAGCTTTATTTATATAGAGCATTTCATACCCAGGGGCAACTCAATGTGCTTTACATAAATACATTTAACATTAATAATTTGAAACAAAAAACATAAAAACATACAATTTAAAAAATAAGAATAAAACCCAATAATAGTAAAAATTGGAAACATTAAAGCATACAATTTAAAACAAAAAACGATATAAATAAAAACGAATTACAGAAAAAATAGAAAAGAGAAAAATAATATAAAAACTAGACAAGAATAGAGCATAAAAGTTTGCAGCATAAAATAAAGATTTGATTTAAAATCATTAAAAGGACACAGTGCAAATGAAAGATTACAATTTAAAGTGCTTTAAAAGAGCTCAATCATAAGCACAGGAAAAGAGAAGTGTTTTTAACCTGGATTTAAATGTGGGCGGCCATCTGCTTCGACTGGTTTGGGTTGAGGGAGGGAGGAGAAGCAAAGAGGAGAGGGAGAGAGGAGAGAAAGGCACAGAGACAATCAATCCACACTTAAAATAATAGGAGTGGAGGCAGGACACCTATGCATTTGAAGGAAACCTCATGACGAACATGTGTCAGAGAGCTGGAGGACAAAATTGCTGACAATCATAATTTATGTCGACTCTGTGTGATGGTGGCAAAGCAAGGAGAGACACTCATTGTTCATGTCACTCACCTAAATCTGATGATTATCGGTTAACATTATTGGTTCAAAACTGTCAAAGGAGGATAGGATCTCCGTTTTTCAAGTCTGTCTTATAACAATAGTCAAACATTACACAGAACAACACAAACAGGTTTTCCTCACAGTAATCATTACTCCTGTTCATACTGGCTGTTAAAAGATCTGCTTCAAATATGTTTTCAGTGTAAGTGACGGGAGCATAAATCCACAGTGTGTCCACACAGCCATGTTGCGTAAAATGCAGTTAAAAGTTTATCTAGAGCTTTTATGAGGCTTCAGCAGTCTGAGTTAGTCATATCAAGTGGATATCTGCCACATTTACAGTGTTTTTACCATCAAATTCCTTTTTTGTGTTTCCCTGTACAATTTCAGAGGAAGTATAGTAAAAAAAAACAAAAAAACACTGACACTAAAAAGATTGTAATGTTGAAAGATTTTGACTTTAACAGCTGAAGCATCATCTTGGCTTCAGATAAACTTTTAAATACATTTTTGCATAGACAGAAGCTTGTTTATTTTGGCATCACTTGCATTGTAAGTGCATTATGAGGGGATTTTTTAATAAGAGCAGGACGAAGGATTAAGGCAAGAAAAAAACATTAGTGTTCATTTGGGCATCTGATTATTAGTTTAAGACAGACATTGTGAACCAATTGTTTCTTTATCGACTACCAAATAGTTGCAGCTCTACGAAGGAAATTACAAAAAAACTGATTTTCTCATATACCTCTTATAGTATCTGCCCATGGAGATAGTGTCCTTTTAGTTCTGAGGTGTAATATCTGAAACATCTGCCTCCGTCCAAAACAATGTAGATGATTTGAATCCTCACCCAAACAGAAAAAAACATTTTATTAAGTGCACAAACATAAACATGTCTTTGTTTGTTATCACTACTCAGATGTAGATCACCAAGTAAGAGACTAAGGGTTATTGTTTTTTTCTGAGTCACTTTTCCTAATGAAAAAGTTGTGACTGAAACGTAGTGTCTTTAATAAAGTGTGTGTGCTGTGTGCCAGAGTTCACCAATTTATTTAATATAGAGTCCTCTCTTATAGAGTCCTACTCACATACATTTCTTTAAGTCCTCCAAAGAACCTCTGTCTGTTCACATCTGACCCAGGAATATGATTGTGTATTTTATTGTTGAGATATATGTTATATCTGCAGGGAGCCATACCTTTCAAACCCTCATCCACACACAAGAAAACTTACCAGCGATACATTCAATAAATGCTTTTCATTGGAGGATCTCATTGTATGTTTTCTTTCAGGTGGTTACATGGCAAACAGCTTAGCCATTATGACTGATGCTGTGCACATGTTAGCTGATGTGGTGGGCATTTTGTTTTCTCTGCTGGCCCTCTGGCTCTCTACAAAGCCACCCACCAAGAGATTCACCTTTGGGCTGCATCGCCTCGGTAAGTATCTACTTTCAGAAGCCTCCGCACTCCTCCGCTCCTGTATAAGGTCAACAGATATGTTTGGATTTTAATGCAGATGGATCATGTTCAAAGAAACAAATGTTATCAGCAGTGTTCAAGCCAGATCTGACTCACATTTTTAACTCTGTGATTTAGTTTCTATTCCACATATTGTAATTTCTGCCGATAACTGATAGATTCAGATTCCCAGTAATGTATGCTTTTATCACTAAATTGTTATAATTTTATTACATTGCAGTGCTTTTAGTTACCATTTTCCACATTATCTATAAGTGTTTAACTGGGCTGTTTGGTGCAGATACAGATGTCTAAAACATGCTGTTTTATAAGTATCTTTCCTAGATTACTGAACACCACACTGCTGCCAAATGTCTGAGTACAAATTATTTTTAACTCATTCAAAGAAAGCAAATAACATTTATGTGTTTATTTTTTGGTGTAACATTGTCAAACAGTTTACATTTTAGTTTAGTTTAGTACTTTTATTGTCGCAGTGGAAGGAACACTTCAAGGAACTCCTAAACTCGGACAACATGTCCTCTGTGGTGCAGTAAATGACAGAAATAAAAAGTAGAAGTAGGAACTAAGAGATATGATTGTTTTGAGATGACATTTCTGTAATTGCTTGGACTGTCACGTCCGCTGAACTAACAGTTAAAACAATCAGGGCCACATTTACAGAGCAGCAGAGATGATAAATAAGATGGTAATCATCCAACAAGGGCTTTGTAAATAAATAACATACAGCAGACAACCGACAGCATCATATAAAATGCAGTTGTAAGTGTTGTAATCATAACCTGAAATGAACCTAAGCGCAGAATGTAAAATGGAGTCTTTGGACCTCATAAATGTGGCCGCAGAATGATAATATTTCCACTATATCTATAATTATGTAATTTGTCTCCATACTGCTCGAGGCTAAACAAGTTGAAGATTTAGTGAATATCAAATAAAGAGAAATCTGATTCCACAATGATTGGAAAAGTTTTCATGCAAAGATATGAACTTTAAACGTTAAAAATCACATTTTGATATATAAGACTATTTAAATGGTTAAATGATATTATTTATTCTGTTCAGTATACAGTACAACACCAATATAATGGGCATTATTTTGATATTGATACTTCACTGATAACCATACTATGGACTGACTAGTTCACCCTAAGTTATAAAGACACTCTCTGCATGTCTCAGACATACATTTTGAAGTCATGTCTTTCTCAGCGCTTCTGTATTAATAATACACACATGCATTGGTATTTATAACTGATTGTGATTTCCTGGCCTAGAGGTGGTATCGGCAGTCCTCAGTGTGATGCTCATCTACATTCTGACGGCGGTCCTGCTCTTTGAGGCCGTTCAGAGGACAGTACACCAAGACTTCAGCATAGATGGTGACGTGATGCTCATCACTGCAGCTGTGGGTGTGGCTGTCAACCTTGTGTGAGTGGAACTGAAACATGTAAATGTCCTTTTAAAAGAGTTAAAGGTCTTAGTATTAATACACAATGTGAGCTTGTACTGCATTTTCATTGTATTATCTGTAACTTATTGACAACTTGCACAAGACCTTCAATCATATATTTTTCATGACCAGTCATATTAATTGTTTTATTTCTCTTATGATGGGGGTGTCTTGACACATGTATTTATTCAAGAAGAACCCACTGCAAGTGATCGATCAGAATCACACTGATGTCTTCAGTTTTATGTCTTTTATTTTCACCACCACATCCACAATCCTTCTACAACAGTCAAACTATTCACCAGAAAACAACAATGGTAACAAATACTTTGTAACACACATTTAGTCACTTGTGCTAGATTGACTTCACACCAGATGACATTTAGTACATGAGAAAGTCCTTAACCAGGAGAGCATCTGATGTGTGGCAGACTTCAGGCTACTTTTGACTTCATGGTGAGAATGTCACTGCTAGAGCGGGCCTTTTTCGCACATATATATGCCTGATTTTCCACCTCTGGGTATTTGCCTGAGGAAGACCTGTAGTTGGTTGAAACGTTGCAAATAAAAGTAAAGGGGGATCTATTTCAGTGTGCAGACACTCTGTGTATCCAGTAATACTGTGAGGCGCTCACAAAATATGTGCTCACTTGCAGGAGACATCATGTTTGTGAGTGTAATGTATCAGCAAAAAATAACAATTTAGTCCAAAGTACAGTCCAAATGACATGTACAGCTGCTGGAGCTCAGTGTGTATTGTTTGACCACAGCAGGAAGACAAATAAAAAACGCTGACTGCACTCTCTAAACTATAATGGAAGTTGGACAAAATATACTGTGTCTAATGTTAATGTTTAAAATGAATTTCCTTTCTCTTTTGTGTATAGAATGGGGTTCTTATTAAACCAAGGTGGTCACCTCCACTCTCATGGTGGCCATGGTCACTCTCACGGCCCTGCGTCTGCCTCGGGTACACATTCTTCTGGGTCTGGTCAGCAGCAGAAGTCGCACGGCAGCCTGGCTGTCAGAGCTGCCTTCATCCACGCTTTAGGAGATCTCCTCCAGAGTGTGGGGGTGCTCATAGCTGCCTACATTGTCCGCTTCAAGGTACATCTTCTCGCGCTCTGGCTTTAGCTTTATTATTCATTTACAGCTTTTTAAACCAGCTTTAAATACGGACAACATAATATGTTGTTCTTAAAGGATTTTGACTGTCGATTTCTTATTGTCAGCAAATCTCATGTGCAGAGCCAAACCAACAATGAACTCAACCTACTTACAACTTTAAGTAGGTTGGTTTGGCTCTGCACATGAGACTTGTCGACAGAAAGAAAAATATAGAAAATCAGAAGCCTTATCTTTTATTGTTCAGTAAACAGTTGTTTACCATGACCTGAAATGTTCTTGACACATTGATGATTTCATTAATATAATTAAATATTTCTTTACAATTTCTAGATAGTCTTTTCTGAATGTAGAAGGGGATTCTTAGTAGTTACATTCAATGAAAAAGAGGAATTTGTACATAAAGATGACATTCACTGTCAACAACTCCATGTTTTACATATTAAAAAATGTACCTGGCAGTTTAGAACTAGGGCTGGGCAGTATATCAATATTATATCGATATCCTGATATGAAACTAGATATTGTTTCAGATTTTAGATATCGTGGTATCGTGATATAGCGTGTGTTGTCTTCTGGTTTTTAAGGCTGTTAGAGTAAAGTGATGTAATTTTTTGAACTCAGACTGTTTTAGCTGCTCTATTATTTGCCTTTACCCATTTAGTCATTATATCCACATTACTGATGATTATTTATCAAAAATCTCCTTATGTAAATATTTTTTTTAAAGCACAAAGAGTCATCTCTACAATATTGTTGCAGTAACAATATTGTGTTGTTTGAATTAAAATATTGAGATGCTACAATCTGCAAACATTCAATCTAAAACATATAAAGAGAATTTTCCCAACCAGTGCAATGAATAACCCAGTGAATATTAATAAACTGTTGGCTTTGTACCATGCAGTCAATCAGCCCCTATGTGATGTGATTTGAGCATGCCAGATCATTGCATTATTATAGAAACTACTTCTGCTTCAAGAAGTCTAAAATTGCTTTATTTTAGTAGATCTGATGTAGCGCTCTTGTCTTCACAGCCGGACTTTAAGTTGGCAGACCCCATCTGTACCTACATCTTCTCCATTCTGGTTCTTTTCACCACATTCCGCATCATACGAGACACTGTAGTCATCGTGCTGGAGGGTAAGTTTCAAAACTGTCCTCTCATTGGATACCATGATTATACCTGTAGCTACCTGTCTTGGTCTACAAGTCCTATTAGATTGTGTTGTTTAGTATTAAAATTGTTGAAAGTGCATTAATGGTGTTGTTCCCTTCCTGCCGTGTCAGGTGTTCCCAGACACTTGAACACTCAGCGAATCCAAGAGGATCTCCTGAAGCTGGAGGATGTCCAATCGGTCGATGAGCTGAATGTATGGGCGCTGACCGCTGATAAAACTGCAGCACTAGTGCATCTCCAGCTCAGTGAGTATCTTTTTAACATCATACATATACTTGTCAGACAGGTTGTTGAAAGCATCTTGGACAACATGTCAGGTGTCTCAGTTGTTTGTGTCTCTTCATGTAATCTCAGACTGACTGGATGATCAGGTCTCTGTGGGGGTCCAACCATCTGTTGTGGGACTCTTTGTTCTTCTTCTTGTTGAAAATAGTTCTTAAAGACTCTTGACTGTATGTTTGTGGTCATTGTCATGCTGCGAGATGAATTTTAGACTGATCATGATGTTATTGCATAATGGATAAGAACCTAATTCAGTTTTATTTAGGTCTAATGTCACTTTATTTTACCTCAACTTGATTATGATTCAAATGCCTCTTTATGTTTACAGCGCCCTCTAGTGCTAACAACTGGGAGGACGTCCAGGCGAAGGCTCGCCACCTGCTGCTTCACACCTACGGTCTCACCAGGTGTACAGTTCAGGTCCAGACACACAGGCAGAGGCCAGTACGCAGTTGTGCAAACTGCCAGCAGCCAAGCGCCTAAAAAGACTCACGCTTACATTGACCCTCACAGTGCATTTCATGGAGCCTCAAGGCAGAATATACAGAGAGCCTGGGTGTTGCACTGCTGTCACAGCTCAGTGCCATAGCAGGAGTCGCAGTATTCGGTATGTAAGTGGAAAAAGACTGGTGCCAAAGGACAGTGAGAGGAACAACAGCAGATGCACATTTCTTATTAAAGGATCATTGCAGCCTCTGGGGACTGTTTGCTCTTTTGCTTGCAAAGCTTTCAGAGTGGAGGTAGAATGCTAAATGTTCAGCTGAGAAGAATGAAAAAAAAAAACTTGCTCTTAATTCACCATTAAAGCCTATTCCAACAGGTAACTTTTTTTGTATTTTACTATTTGATTTATTACAAGTCACAACTGATGTTTTGTCATCAGATGTACATTTTGTTTTGTTACTAGGTGTATGTATACTGTCTACTAAGATTTTTTTTCTTATTTTACCGAGAATATTAGAAAATTAAAAAGTACCTCATTTCAAATGATAAAAACTGTGCTCCACACCACTGGCTTCTGTGAGGCAAAAACACTTTATCTGTACGTCCCCTTAGAAAAACTTCCTTTCCTTTAGAAATTTCCTTTCAAAAGTAGATTCTCTTAAGAGATAACACCATAGATACTCTAACTAGTCTTGATTGGCTGAACTGACTTACACTCAAAATAACATTTTCGACACTGACATTTTAATCTAGCATGTCTCGAATTAAATGTGACGACGAAGCAGCTGACAATCAAATTATGACTGACTTTAAATAAGAGTAAATGTTACAGTGGTTGGATCAACTTCAGCGTGGTTTCAGCCGTTCACTCCATACTCCACTTTTTTCCCCTCATATCAATAAATGACAGTATAATTACCACAAGTGAATCTTGTGGCAGTGTTTTGAAGGGGGAATGTGTGAGTTGAAATTTGCCAATAATGGTGTTCATAGTGTTTTTTTTGTTAAGTGTTGAGGCTGCACAGGGTTTAATTTAACCTTTCCATGTCTCTGTTATTAATCAGCAACTTAAATCAGGAACTGGATCACTGCTTTTGTTTGTAATAAAAAACTGTATTTAATCTTTAAATTTGTCCCAGTATCTTGTTTTTTGAGAATTTTTTTTCACTCTGCACAACTGATTTTTATAATATTTTATATTATTGTCCACAGGATTAGTCCATATTGCAGATGTTTGGTTTGACCCATCTTCACCTACATTTGTGTTACCCAGTTTGACAGTGCTTCCTATTCCAATTAAACAATTGTCACTTTAAACAGCCAGAGTGCTTCTTAATGTTGATGTAAATTCAGAAGAAGGAAAAAAGAAGTAAAAGAGAGAATTGGAGATTATTTATTACATGCACTTGAATGAATATGATGGTGTACTGTGTGTGTGTGTGTGTGTGTGTGTGTGTGTGTGTGTGTGTGTGTGTGTGTGTGTGTGTGTGTGTGTGTGTGTTATTGTAACTTCTCAACACTAGATGGTGCACTTTAATCATATGACAGGATGACAGGAACACTTTGATAAGAACATGCTTTATATATTTTGCATTACACTTCTCTGTTCACTACATTTAACCCTTTAAGTGATGGTGCACACATGAGCAGAGCAATGCCATTTAAAAAAATAATGTATCTTTACTTGATAAAACTGGTTTTGACAATTGAAACTGAAAACCAGTTTTTCTTGCTGCAGTTTGACTGGCGACAACATTATTTGATGCATGAGATAGGTGGCGAATAAAAACTTCCTTCCTTCCACACAGCATGCACAGTAGTATGACAAGCAGTTCGTAAAGGGAATAGTTGAAAAATGGTCATATAATATGTTAAAGCTGATGAGTTCTGTTGTGAATAATCATCTCATCTTAATATAATTATTCAGTAGTGCAGTGTATGTACAGTATTCATCACATATCTAAAACAATACAACACAAAATACTGCTTCCTCCTAACATAGTTAATAATCAAATTGACATGTCAAAGGTTTATTACTGACCACACGAGGGAGTGTCTGTTTCCAGGCAACAGCAGTATCAATGTAAAGCCAATGAACCGAAGGCAGCCAACTCTTCTGTTTGTGTAAGAGCAGAGCCAGAACAACATCCACCTGACTGCCCTGCCTTATTTTACAGTACCATAAAATGTTGTACTGTGCCTCATAATTAACTAGTGTCTGTTCTAGTTAACCCCAACATTAAATTAAAGTAACTATATGTATAAGTTTTGAAATACTAATTTTATGGACTACAAGTCACAGTTTTAAAGACTTCAGAGTGTTTTCTTTCTTTCTTTTTGATAAGTTTTTGTTTTTTATTCATTTGTTAATAATTTACAGGAGAGGAGTAACATCATTATAGTCATATGACATACAGCAAAGTGGAAGAATCACCATCTCCCCCATACCTCTAGTTTCCCTTCTAGTCCCTGACAAAATCAGCTAAGGCAGTGTACACAATGGAAGAAACAAGAAAACAACAGCAATAAAAAAAGTATTTTTATAGTTAAAGTGTAATGAACCATTGATATACAGGGGGGAATTCCACCTCTCACTTCAAACAGTACCTGTTTCACAGACCAACGCTGGTCACATGGTCCCTGGTGTCATGATGTGTGTGACCCAGTCACGTAGTCAAATTCCAACACCACGCACCATATCCTTCCTCATTGTTTCCATAAATATCCTTTCTTTTTCAAACACAGTCACTTGATAGGTGAAATTAAGATCACTGAACACTGAAATTGACATCTAACCATAATGCAAGTCAGCAGTGTTGCACAGTACTTCCACTTTACTTATGTGAGGTAACTCAGAGATCCCCCCCTGACACATACCCTACTTTGAGTAATAATGTGTCAGAATTTTTTTTTTTTTTACAAAAAAGTGGAATTACCTAATTAAATTCCTTAAAATGACGTCTATTCCTTCTTTCTCGTTAAAAATGATAGATATTTTCACACCCACTGCTGGCTCTCCTGAACCCTGCATAAACCCGAAGACAAGGCAACACAAGAAAACACATTCAGAAATTGTCATCAATACTCCTCAAGCAAAAGATTGAAGCCCTTTATACACTTGACATCAGTTTCAATTTAATGCAGTTTCACCAGGATAATCCACTCAGTTTGTACAACATTTCAACAACAATAAGCTACATGCATCTTGAGCAATTTAAGATTTAATCTTCTGTAAAGTAAATTCTCAGTGTACATGCACTGGTGGCTTCAATTTTCCGTATCATACTTGTATAACTTGTGCCCCCCCCCCCTTAAAATTGGATTTTCAATTAACACAGAGAAACGTTCCACTTTCAACAGATGAAAGTGCAAACAGCCTTCCAGTATCAAACACACCTCTCTAGCTGCCATGTGCATCATTCTACACAGTAACGATCAAACATCCAACTGTATGGCAACAAGAAGAAAAACAGGTTTTTGACAGATGGGTGACTTTAAACACTAACAGCAAAGAGAAAGGGAATGTTCAAAAGTGTGAACCACCCATGCTGATAAATGCATGTGTAACAACTGTGTGTAAGTGAAACTAAAGAGGGAAAAAAAGTCTCCTGATATGAGAGCAACTCAAACAGATCAGGAAACCACGCGCAGGCCCCACCTTCTATGTTTGTCACACACCTCGGTCAGTGTTTAATAATTTATGTGAAATACGTTCACTTTCACAGTGCAGCCTGCAGCTCACTGTGTTTGCCAAACAGTGTCATGGCCACACGCTGCAGGAGGAGGGAGGGTTTCCTGGAGTTTTTGCCCTCTTCAGTGATATGAGATGGGCGTAAAGAGGATTGTCTGAAGTAGCGCAGCCATAAACTAAGCAGATGAGTGCATTTGGCCATTGCTCTGATTGTAGTAATTACTTTACTGCTCTTCTGGCAGAAAGTCATTACCATTTTGCTCATCTGCAAACAACACTGATTCTGTCTTTTAAATCAAATGTAGAGAGAAGGAAACCAATTATTATTTATTATTTATTACCAATCATTTGGGTTAAAGATACAAACATAAAACATATTAAAAAACATATTAAGATTTAAACTACAAGATTGAGATTTATTAACACACATTTTGAAGTATTATAGCAGTAAAAGCACAGGTGGATCTCATAGCATTATAGATGGCCCCATTCCATTTAGCTGTTCCTGGTTTTAAAGGCTACATTACAGTAAAGTGAGGTAATTTTCAAAATTTAGTAGACTGCTCTAGTTATACTATTATTTGCCTTGACCCATTTAGTCATTATATCCACATTAGTGATGCTTATTTATGATAAGCTAAGCAGCTGGTGGCAGTAGCTTTATTGTACAGATAATCAAGGCCCTCATCTAACTCAAACCAACCCAACATATATAAGTTTCCTTTAAAAGTGGGTCATATTGTTTAATTTTTAAAAGGGCAAAGACATTTCTTAAAAAGCTGGCCATTGTAGCTTTTAGGAAACATTACTCAAACCGGAGTAAGTACTGCATATGCTGGAGACTATTTTCAACTGTGCATTTATTCATGGCTGATGCTATAGCAACTCAAAAGAACAGTGTCTATGTTCATTTTAATGAGTGTTCAAGTTACCCAACACCACTTTTTGTTTACACACCACAGTGTAGCGATATTATCATCTGGCTTCATGGGAAATATTAATTATGAGAATCAATTAATTGCTAGTTTTGGTCTTTTTATAAGATTGTTGACAGTAGGGAAAATATACAACATGAATATCCTAATCCTTTAATCATGTTTTGTTATGTATTTGTTTTAAAAGAGAGATTACAGTAGCTCTTGAAGCCAAATTATTGCATTGCATTTATTGATACACACACACTTTGTGAATGAGACATTACTATTCTCTCCTATACACAGAGCAGACATAGGACATCAGTATTTTCTTTCCAGTACTTTCTTAAACATGGAGAACAAAAGCAACAGTCCAATGAAGAAACATGAACACAGTCCCAACCATAATTTATTAATATTACATATTATATTACTGATTATACATTGTATGTCTTCCACATAGACATTATGGTACATTCATATCTATAGTAAGAGGGTAACTGTGACTACCAATTGTCACCATAACTTATTCAATATGATTATACATAATTACGTAGCAGTAATCACATTAACCCAGATTTGGACTTTATGGCAGTATGAGTTTCTGCTAGCAGAGATTTCTACCATTACAGATGGACGTCCTCGGGCCGAGCCACTACAGAGCAGAGTGAAACCCCACCAGTGGAGCAGAAGCATTTCCGCACACTGAGTGTCAAACTGTCCTAGTTTGTGCAGAAAGGATTCTGTTAGACTGATGGGGGGGTAGGCAGGGAGTCATACTCTGACCACCATCTTTCAGCTTTCTTTCCTTTCCTCCTTACTTGGTGAGGCTCTTTACCAGCTCCAGCTCCTCCACTGGTTTCCACTGCTGATTGATGGTAATAAGCTGCAGAGTAATGCCAGAAATAAAAAAAGAGGCTTAATCTGACCCATTTGTAATTGGTACAACAACGTCAAGTGATAGGTAACGCAAATAGCTGGATAGTGGTGCATGGCGACATAAACATCATTCCCCTAATGTCACAGTACTCTGTCTGGTTCTCATTTGATAACGTTTACCTCAGTGACTCAGCAGTCTTCAAATGCACTCTGCAAGATTCTGCTAATATTTCATTGCCAAAATGAATCAACAGGCTTATTAACAAACATCCAAACATTAAAAAAACGTTAGGAGTGTAATTGATTACCTTTTGGGGTTTTGATGGATCCACTCTCTCCCACGGTTCTGGATTTCGAGTCTTATTCAAGCTAAAAACAGTAAATGAAAATGCTTCATTTTTAAGCATTTCTGACATGCATGAGACTGATAAAAGTTGTTTTTAAATATGAAAACTGTACAAAACAGTGTAAATTAGTAGAATTGTTTTATTTTTTTTTAATCAAAGTGAGAAATAAAAATGATAATAACACTCACATAACATCAGGTTTGGTAAACAGAAAATAGAGAGCAGCAGAAGTGGCTCCTGTTGCAGCAAAAGCCATGAACCCTATCAGTGGGATCAGCTGGAAAATACATGTAAAACATACATTTTTTATGTGCATCATAATATTGAAAAAAATATAATCAAACAGTGGCTACCATCTAAAATACAAAATCAATACAAAATGGATAATCACCTCCTTTTTCTTCCTCAACATCCCAAAAAATCCACCAAACATTTTTGAAACTTTTCAGTCACCTAAAGAGAAATTAATCAGATTTCCACTTAATGTACAATATATTCTGAGGCAGTAAATCCATTCACTCAATTTAAGTAAAAAAGTAGTCAAGGTCATTGAGGCATCTGTCTGTGGCAGCTCTCACCTGTTGTTGCTTTCGAGTGCTTGATGTTTCTTCGCGCAGCATCCCGCGAGCTGAGCAGATGTAGGCTGGATGAGAGGTTGTACGAGGTGAAAGGCACGTAGACACACTCAGCTTCCTGTACTGAAATTCACCAGTGGAGGCCAATTCTCAACACATCCAATTTGCTTGATCAATACATTTTCTGAATGGGCAGCACCCTCTTGTGGCCACATGTGAAAACTGAAAGATAACGACTGGTGGATAGATTGAAGTACAAATATACAAATTTAAAGCATTAATGTATCTGTTAGTGGAAGAAAATTAAGAGAAAAATACCAGACAACAAAAGTCAAGTTATATTAATTTTATTCAAAATCAAGTTTTGATGATACAATTCATTGAGAGGATATTATTATATGAGGTGTGTCATCTTGGAGATGTATGGTATTTTTGGATCTGCTGGGCAGTGAGAGAGGGGCTCATTTTGTTGAGGGACCGCAGGAAATATGTATGTTTGATGGCAGAAGCTTCCATGTTTTCCTCTTGAAGCGCCAACAGAGCAGCCTGGAAAAACAGAAACATTTGTAGATATTCCTGTTCTGTCCATCTGTCTGTTTATGTCAGCATTTAGAGGCAGGATTACAACATGTATTCAACAGCCAGGTGTAAGAAAGAAGGCCTTCAGGTGTGCTTCACATTACCTCTTTACATAGATTTTCCAGGTCGGCTCCAGAGTAAAGATCAGACTTGGAAGCCAGTTCTTCTAGACACACGTCAGGTTCTACAGGCATCGACTCTGTGCACAACTTCAGGATGGCAAGACGAGCCTAAACACACAAAATCAAACATAAACAACGATTTTATTCTTCTCCTCTGTGCTTTATATAGATTGTGTTGATACAGAAAACACAAAATGGTTAACTTATATTATTATCTTTTAAATTATTTTGAAAAGCTTTTTCATAGCGCTGCTTTTATGCCAGAAGTTTTTATTCATATGAGACAATAAGTTTACCTGCTTATCAGGTGGTGGGACATAGATGATGTGGTCCAGTCTGCCAGGCCGCAGGAGGGCACTGTCTAAGCAGTCAGGTCTGTTTGTGGCAGCAACAACCATCACATCTTTGTTGCACACTTCCTGGAAGTCCAGCTGTCAAGGAGCAGAAACAGTTTATAGCATAAATTCTTCACTAAACACCTCGCACTGATCAAATGCTGTATGATGTGATGGAAAGAGGAGTGAGAGCGAATTATTTAACCTGTTCCTGCGTGTGATTGTGATCTGCACCCTCAAGGATTTTCTCCGTCCCTCTGCCCTCCACCGTCTTCAGGCCAACTCCATCCATCTCATTCAGAAGCACAGACAAAAGGCGTGTCTGTACGCTGTTAGGTGTCTGACTGTTCGACCGTGAGCCGATCAGAGAGTCAATCTCATCAAGGAAAAGGATGCAGGGAGAACAGGCTCGTGCCTGGCGAAAGAGCTGCGTGTGGGGAAACAACAGTCAGACAGGAAGACACAATCACAGCAGCCTTTCATGTGTGTTATTACACGCTGGGAAAAGAAAATACCTGTGCTAAAGCCTTCTCTGAGTGTCCCACGAAGGGAGAGTAGAGGTCAGCACCACTGACAGACAGGAAAGCACAGTGGGAGGAGGTGGCAGCTGCTCTGACCAGTGTCGTCTTAGCACATCCTGGAGGTCCGTAGAGCAGCACGCCACGGGGTCGACATAGACCCAGACGAACAAAAGCCTCGGGGTACATCATCGGCCACTCAATACTCTGGATGTTCAGACCCAGAAAAACACAGATCACAAACAGAATGGAGAGAAAATCACATCTTTTTTATAATTATTAAGTGCTTCATCATTACACAGGATGAGGAAACAACTGTTTGTATTTTAACCTGTTTTAGTTTGAGTTTGATCTCATCCAGGCCTCCTATCTGCTCCCAAGACACTAGAGAGAGGTCCGTCCTGCCCAGACTGCCCCGCAGGCAGGAGGGACGCACCGACTTCAGGGCCTCATGGAAGTGCTTCACACCTACTGCTTGCTCTCCTGAACCCTGCATACACCGAAGACAAGGCAACACAAGAAAACACATTCAGAAATTGTCATCAATACTCCTCAAACAAAAGATTGAAGCCCTTTATACACTTGACATCAATTTCAATTTAATGCAGTTTCACCAGGATAATCCACTCAGTTTGTACAACATTTCAACAACAATAAGCTACATGCATCTTGAGCAATTTAAGATTTAATTTCTGATGGCACACCTCTAACTACAGATATGATTACACACAAAATGCATTGATAGCAGACTGAAATCTGATTGTTAAAACCACATTTTAGGTTGATCATGTCACTAAAAGCATACATACTGTGTGTTGCCAGATAACCACCGTAATCCTCGTCTGTAGCTGTATAATCAGTGACTAAACACTTGTGGTAACATCAAATCAGTAAACCATAGAAATCCCGTTTGAGACACAATGTGTGAACTGCAATCCAATCTGGATACATCAAAACACAAGATATCAAATGTAGGTCTGAGCAGATATTTCCCTGGAAGTAGTCAAGGATCAGCGTTTTGATATAATACGCTGTTGTATTTACCTTTGAGTTTTCCCGTATAGAGTGCATGGCGGCCTCCCTGCACAACGCACTGAGGTCTGCTCCTACATAGCCTGTAGTTCTCTGTGCGAGCTCTGCCATGTCCACACTAGGACACACCGGCATCCGCTCACACAAAACGGACAAGATAGCTCTCCTCTGCTGCAAGGTGGGAGCTCCAATGATAACCTGAAGGAAAAACACACAATTTAGAGCCTCAAAGATTTATTTAAGTTTATTGTTATGTGCTGGGTTATGCATTTCCTCATCCGTACCTCTCTGTCAAATCTTCCAGGTCTACGCAGTGCAGGGTCTAAGCTGTCTGGCCGGTTTGTGGCTCCGACAATGAGGAAGCGATCGGATTGGTTCATCCCGTCCATTAGTGTGAGAAGCTGAGCAACTAGGCGGTTCTCTGGTGCCGATGAACCGGTTCTCCTCGGACACAGAGAGTCCAACTCATCTAGGAACAGCACACATGGACCCTCTTCGGCCGCAGTGCGAGCCCGCTCAAAAACACCCCGCAACATCTCCTCGCTCTCCCCCGGTCGTGACCCAACCACCTGAATTGAAACCAAAATGTACTATTCTGACACTTTTATAATAAAAAAAAAATGCAGTGTGCAGAATGCATTTATAATTTGTATGTAATTGGATTTTCATTAATTAAAGGAACTTTAATCAATCTCAATCAGTGACTCAACATTTCCATCAACAGGCATAATGTTCTGTAACCAATAATGGACAGAAACACAAGTCACATGAAGAGTCAACAAATCTTTGTTGTTTACTCTTTTTGGCTTGAGAAGGAATATTTTTGCTTATTGCACCAATCTTTACTGTTTAACACTAGAAAATATGAGGGAAGATTACTTGTAAAACGCAATACTGGCATGAGGATCGAGTTTCTGACAGCCAGAAACAATCAAATCCTCTTGTAGTTTAGTGCCATGAGACTGCGATGCTGTTCAAGTATGTGATTACACAGAGTGGTGTCAGTTCAATAACTGGTGTTAACTGGTGTTTAATCATATATTCTTAGCTCAACCTTTCCCTGAGTAATGGAATGTAAACACAGACAGTATAAAGGACTGTCACTAATTTCATTTCGTACCTCTGGCCCTTTGACCACCACCAGGCTGGCTCCCACATCCCCCACCACTCTGCGGACCAGAAGGGTCTTCCCCACACCTGGGGGCCCCACCAGGAGCACACCTCTGGGACACGACACACCCAGAGAGCTCAGTGTGCCTGGATAGAGCAGAGGCAGCTGCAGCATCTCTCTCAGGGAGGCACTCACCTGAAATACAGTTTAAAAAAACAAATGTAAGTGTGACATGGAAAAAATTGTACATGTTTACAAATTAAGTCTTTACAGTAAATACATGCTGACCTCCTCCAGGCCCCCCAATACAACTGTGTGCTGGTCCTGCAGCTGGTTCCTGTAGTGCCTCACCGTCTGGATGCCAGTTATCTCCACACCTGTTTTTGAGTTGATGAGTCCAGCACTGCTCGAATCTGGACTGATGCTTTCAACAACAACATATCTAATATCTGTGTCAATATCCTCAAGGTTTATCACATGCTTCTTCTGCACATATACACCTTTCAGCATGTCTTTCACAAGCTCATGAACAAGGCGCATAGGTGTGTTTTTCTTAAATTCAACACTCTGGACGACCACTGTTATCTTTACGCCTTTCAGTTTGGGGCAGGGTGTAGGTGTGAGCTGGTCGGGGTCCAGGTTGAGATGTGTAGGTGGGTGAGAGATTAGAGTGGGAGAGGAGCATTTCAAATCCATCTGCAGGAAGCCCTCAGCCAGGTCAGGTCTGGGCCATGCGGTACACAGGCAGCTTCCCCCAGGAACAGACACCAGCAGCGGGGAGCCCAGGCTGAGACCTAGCGCTGACATCAAGCCTGGACCCAGCCTGCATCTCTGAGAGCCCCGGTCTGATGGAACCACGGACAACAGCTTCAGAGTCATCATCACACATCCACAGCTTCAACCCTCAGGGACGCTGATATGTAAAACACAGACAGGAAAACATGTGAGCAGCAGTTTTTTAATGAATAAATACAGACACTGACAGAAGAGAGATGATGCTACTTTAGGCCAGTGTTGGGGAAGTAGATAGTTACATGTAATGGAGTTATGTTATACAAAATAAATGTAAGTGTAATCCATTACAATTACTGAGAAAAAATGTATAGTTAAATTACAGCTACTTATGAAAATGTGGATGATTACAAAGACTATTACTATTTTGTTAATAAATCATAACGTGGGCTTAAATAGTGTCACAGTACCAATTAAGGCCATGCCAGGCTTTTGACTTTTTTCATCAAATATCTTTATTTTATATTCCAAAATCTACTTGAACTAATGAATACATTTTCAAATGAGACATAAATCTTGCTTTATAAGAAATGATCTCCCTTATAAATCATGTCAGTATCCATGAAAAACACCTGAACTTAGATTTTGGTGCTTAATGGGTACACTTACCCTAACAGTTGAAAACATTCATTAGTAAATTAGAAAAGTAATCATAAAGTAATCAAATGTAAAAAGTTACAATACTTTGATTGAGTAATTGAAAAAGTTAAACTACTAATTACATTTTAAATAGGATAACTAGTAATCTGTAACCTATTACATTTCCAAAGCAACCTTCCCAACCCTGCTTTAGACTACATGCTACAAGCTACAGCTTCATTTACAGCGGTGACAAACTTCTTACCATGAACAGGGACTCTGTTACATACCATAAAGTGGCAGTAAATTACTAACAATAGCTCAAATATCATCATTATTAGCAGAGTAAGCTGAAATCACAGTGTTAGTGGGCCTAGCTTCTCCAAGGATAATCATACTTAATAGTTTCTGGAGCAGATGTTAACCACAATAGTCCATTACACTGTAGACTACTTACCTGAATGCACCTTAGTTTAATCATGAAAGCCTTAAACATCATCAGAGGTAATGTTATAGGTACCAACATGAGCTGCTCCGACACCGACTGATGTTTACTAAATCCATGTGGCGTTAAAAAAAGATGGCCGACGAAAAACACTTCCCTGCGTGAGCACATGAAGACGCTCATTTCCTTTTCTCATATTTTTCTACTGTGGATTTACAAGAGGACAACAAATCCTAAGTGGTGTAATCACGAGAGTCAAATGACGTGAACTGATGTTAAATACTATTATTTTACCTGATAAATTACTTTTTACATCACGGAAAGTTTTTAGAAAAACAAAATCGTCTCAGATTGTTGTGGAAGAAAATCATCTGCTCTTAATTGTTGGGTTTATGAGGAAACGTTTCAAGGTATTTATCTAGTTATTTGTTTATTCATTCATTTTAATGAACTTATAAAAATAAATCTGAATACCATTGTTTACATGGTCTGTTACTATATATGTAGCTATTACAACAAACTAGCACACACACAACAAAATACAATACTTTGCTGACTTGCAGTGGTGGAAAATAACTAACACGCATACTCAAGCACTGTAATTTGGACAATTTTTAGGTTATTGTACTTAAATGGAGCATTTTCATTTTATGCTACTTACTTGTTACTGTTAGTATTGGATATTAAATAACTGCATTTGACAGACCATCTATTTCTATTGTTTTTTTTAAAAAAAATGTTTGAGTAAGGGGCAGGCAAAATAAGATTGTCCTTACCCTGCTCCTTTGTTGTCATAGGGTGTATAAATTGAGCTGTGTTTTGACCTTGTATACGTTTTTTGGATCTGTGCATTACCATGAGGCTTTCTACAAAATTAGTACATATAATATTAGTAAGTACATTTAGTAGATACATTAAGTAGGATTTCAAGTGCAGAATTTTAAATTATAATGAAGTAATTTTGCATTGTCAATAAAGGATCTTAGTACTTCTTCCCACTGCTGAATTGAATCTATTTACAACTCAGGGTTCAGTATTGGTCGTCCAACAATTTGTAGGTTTTACATGTTTCTTTGTCGCTTTGGCGCCACCTTGTGTAAAGAAAAGAAAATGCAGAAAGTATAAATTTAATACAAATAAAACCCTTTGCCGACTTAAATGTCTGTTTAAAAAAAAAAGGAGATTTAAATACAACTAAGAGGATAATATGGAGTTTGTGTTTATGGAGACAAACTCTAACATTTAACTTCTTAGAGTGTACGTTGATGGTTGGTTTTCTTCTCCAGTGGGATGAAAAATGTTTAGGTATTTCAAAATGTTCAGAGGTATCTTAACCCTGCAACCTGCCAACTCTGTTGAAGTACAGTGTGACAGACTTCATCACGGCCTCATATGATGTGGCAGAAAGGTATACATCAGCTGCATTAAGCAAGCTAAAGATATTTTGAATAATACTCACTCAAGAAAAATGGTTAAATCTACATTGAACAACAAAAAGCAGAAGCGCTTATTGGATCTTACAAGAATGGATGTGACACAAAGAAAACTTGTTGCAAAGGTAGGCAGTATATCCACAAAAAAAGGGAATGAATTCCAAAAGAAATCGAGGTACACTGTTTCATCAGATCTCAAAAGTTTGAAAGCTTTTCAGATTTATTATAGACGCTACAGGATAAAAACAAGACCACACTCACACTCCAGTCTTCCTCTGGGTCAAACAATCACACAATCAGAGAAGTGAAGAAAGAAAAAAGAGACAAGGGGAACCTAAAGAGAGACAGAAGAAAGAGAAGGAGAAGAAGGGAAAGGAGATGAAGGAGAAGGCTAAATAAGAGAAGAACGAGAAGAGGAGTAACATCTTTTCTCCCTACCCTCTTACCCCTTTACCCCCTGACCCTCTTGCAATATTTTTTCCCAGGATGGTGAAGTCATGCCCCACCCTATTCTTCCCCTGATTGGCTTACCCTGATGACTACCCTCTTACCTCCTTCCCACATCCTTTTACCCCCATCTGTGTCTGTTTCTGTCTTTGTTAAAACTGTCATAATATAAATAAAAAACTGTCACCACGACAACTTGACAGCAAAGTTTTCAGATATTTACGTTCTCTGTAAACTGAAGATGACCTTTCACTTTCACTTTAGAACAATGTGACATGATCATGGAGCCTGGAGGCTTTACTGTATATGCCAGAGAAATACTGCCCTCGACTGATCAAGGTTTAGTACTGCATCAAAGAAGATTTATATTTCATTAAAGAAATATGTACTTTCATCTTTTTGTGACTTCAAGAGATTTTACAACTTTTACATAGAAATGAACGTCTGCTACATTCAAACCCTTGCCAAACAAGCTCACACAATGCTGATTAAGCTGATCACCACCAGATAAATCTCTCATTAATTCAAAGTATACAGTTTTTAAATCTTGTTTCAGTATGTGTGTCCTTTGTATATCTCCTAAGCCCTTTATCCAATTGACTTCACACTTGGCGGGTGTATTACTGGAGACCTAAGAATATCGAATTGGTCCATTTTGGACATGTGACATGTCCCATATTGATAAGCTTTGAATAAACAAGTGAACAGCGAGCAGCTTAGCTCCAAGTGTGAGTGCAACTGGGGTTGTTTGATATAAACACAGTCACATCACAGCGGGTGAAGCTTCTGGGCTCTGACTTGACAATGGCACGTAACCCACTCAGTTAAACTGCCTGAGAGTAAAGAATGAGCATACTCACATACATTTGGCTTTGTATATAGTTGTACCATTCCCTATCATTGAGAATAGGGACAAGTGTAAGGAAAAATAAAGGGATAAAAGCAAATAAATTACATTATAAAAATAAAAACACAACATTTGAAATATACAAAAATAAAGTAATGTATGCAATAAAAAACATTCATATAAATACATAATTTTTATTTTCTATATATTTCCACATTTATTTATTCTTTTTTATGGCAATTCCATTTACATCCAGGGTTCATGCTGATATGGCTGTACTGGAACAACTACTATCATGGATCCATCCTTAGTGGTGTTTTTATTTTTATTTTTTTTAACAGAGTTTTATTGAAAATTGAACAAACAGACAATCAGCAAGACAGAAAAAAGTACATGAGATTGTGCAAACGTTTCCAAACTTCATATCATGCTGGTTTTTGATTTGCGTAGGAAGCGTGATGGGCTATCGCGAGATTTCCTATAGACGTTTTTAGCGGTTTTTTAGTAATTAAATGACATGTGTCGATAAATATATTAAACTTGTAATTAGCAGGTAGTCTGACTGAATTTTAAGCAGCTTCTGCAGGTTGTTTATCTGCCTCAAGGGTGGTTTTGAGTGTAGTCACGTGGTTTGCTATTTATACATAAATAGCGCAGTAGCTCTATCAAAACTGCGGAAGGTCGTCTGTCCGTCCGTCTGTGTGTCCCTGTGTGTCCCTGTGTGTGTGTCTGTCTGGGTGAGGTTTGGTCAGGACGTCTCACAGGTGACCCTGCTGCTGAGGGAAAGTTGAACCATAAACCTGCTCTTTCTGGAAACCTTGAAAGGCAAGTTTGATATTGATAATGCCATAAAGCAATAATTTATTGTGATGAATGACTTAATGAGACAGGAAGGGCACTGATTGACCAGGTGATTTTGTGAATGAATGAATGAATGATTGATTGATTGAAAAATTGAAAATAGATAACCAGTAACAACTGGTCTGCCTCACATATTCTTCAAATCAGCAAACCAAGCAGAGTATTAGACATTTCCACAGTCTTATTTGTTATTTTGGGAATGTTTGTTTGTTAGTGTGAAGTGTCTGTAAAAACAGATATATATTTTTACAGTTTGCTTGTGTTTGAAGGTGCCTGTGTCATTGTCTGGGTCATAAGTTGTCCCCTCTTGCCCTGGATCATTTTATGAGAACACTGATTTCTCTCTGCCTGGTTCTC
The DNA here is from genome assembly GCF_963691925.1 of Scomber scombrus. Classification (NCBI taxonomy): domain Eukaryota; kingdom Metazoa; phylum Chordata; class Actinopteri; order Scombriformes; family Scombridae; genus Scomber; species Scomber scombrus. The sequence continues at coordinate 28,012,795 of NC_084970.1, read as the reverse complement.
TCTGCTCCTGCTCACAACAACCAGGCCAGACTTGGCACAGTTTCCCCTTGTGCCGTCATAATTCCAGATCTCGCGAACAAGCCCGAAGTGTGTAATCAACCCTGGTCCCTGTGTGAGTGTGTCGTGTCCTGTAGAGCTGAAATGTCACTCTGGTGTCTGTAGGCCTCGCAGCACAGATAGCCTGAGTTTGTGTCTGAGGGGCTCAGGAGTTATTTGGGAGGGATTATAATGTGCTTTGTTATCTGACAGCTGATGCAGAAGTAGTGTTAACTTATCACTTATCTCTGCTTGTTTGTGTTAATATTCAAGAGCCAGAGGGACTCTCAGGGCGGACACTCAGTGGACATGTCGACCCTCCTGCGCTGCGTTTCTACTTCTGCCAGTTTTTTCCAGCGAGGGGTCCGTCAGAAGTTACCTGGAAAGAGGCATTTCAGGACTTTCCCTGTGTTATGGGACCAACAGGCCTCTAAAGGTAGGAAATGTACAGCTCAATAAAATCTCTCTGCTTAACCTTACAGTATTTCTGCAGAGGACAGCCTGGGTCCGCATGACTTTGTTTGGTCTGGATTTCTTCTGTGTCTGAGTTGAGGACAGGGAGTTCACTCAAGGACACACTCCTTCTAGCCACAAGAATGGAAAACTCCACAGATCATGAACTGTTTTCCACAGGTTGCTAGACATGTACCCAAAATAGGGAATGCTATTGTAAACCAGACTGTGATTACGCTCACTGTGCTGCTAACTTGTGAGAACATATGAGAGGTCAGATAAAGGTGACATGTAAAAGTTTAACAGCAGTCTGGAAGATTCTGTTCAGACCTTTGTTGATGGAGTCAGTGTTGTTGGCAGGGCCCTCGTCAGCGAGTGTTTGTGAAAGTTTTTGCGGGTTACTGAGTGCTTTTTAAGTTTGAATTTTGAGCGTGGCAGTGTGGCAGTGCAGGCCTCTCTGTGTGTGCTGGCTCAGAGCCAATCACCTGCTAATAATGTCTCCATGGCGGCGAGGTCACCATGCCGTGTATGGAGAGAAATGTGTAATCTGACACTGTTCCCAGCCACACAATCTGAGCTGCTTTCCTGTGTTGCGTAAAGTGACAAAGAAAAAAAGAGTGAATCTAGTTTAGTATGAAATCGATGCTCATTATTGTGTAGGTTTTTTTAGAGGTCACAAATCTCTAATTACCTTTTGTCAAGGAAGCCCTGTCATGTATTAAGTCTATGTAGTTGAGCCTCAACCCTTTGCTTGTATCTCCAGGTGTGCTCTACAAGGACGTGGTGGTTGGAGTTCCTAAAGAAACGTTTCAGAATGAGCGTCGAGTGGCGTTGTCACCCGCTGGTGTGCTCGCGCTCGTCAAACAGGGCTTCAAGGTGCAGGTGGAGAGTGGAGCTGGGGAGGAATCCAAGTTCTCTGACCAGATGTACAAAGATGCAGGAGCCACCATCACTGACGTCAAGGGAGCCCTTGGCTCAGACCTGGTCCTCAAGGTTTGTTGACCTCTACCATTGTTTTTTTTAACAATTAGGCTGCAGTTTGGCTCCATGTTAACAAGCATATTCATAGATATCTGGAAAGAACAAAGTTTGCACTCCTGATAATATTTTTGTTGTGCTGTAGGTTCGAGCTCCCAGTATGACTGAGGCAGACCTGCTGAAGCCCAAGTCCACCCTGGTGAGCTTCATCTATCCAGCTCAGAACCCAGAGCTGATGAAGAAGCTATCAGAGAGACAGAGCAATGTGTTGGCCATGGATCAGGTGCCCAGAGTCACCATCGCGCAGGGCTACGATGCACTCAGCTCCATGGCGAACATTGCTGGGTGAGGAAGTAATAAAATAATAAAATATGTGGTTGCATGCAGATAGAAACGTGGTTGTAGCTGCTGAAGAATGTCTGGTTGCAGTAAATGTGACTTAGATGTTTACTTTGTAGGTACAAGGCTGTGGTTCTGGCTGCCAACAACTTTGGCAGGTTCTTCACTGGTCAGATCACAGCTGCGGGAAAAGTGCCACCAGCGAAGGTAACTGTTGACATATTTTGCATTTCAACATGAGTGATTGTGTGTTTTAGTTTATAATGCAGCTGGTTATTGAAAGCACAAAAAATTGCACTTTTGTGATAATGGAATTTAACGCTCTTTCTTTCTACTATTTTTTTCTATTTGTCTCTATTATTATACCTCAAATAAAATGTTTAATAGTGAACAACGCCAATCTCTTCATGGTCAAAAGTATCTCCATTAATACTTCCGTTGCACACAGGTCTTGGTTATTGGAGGTGGAGTGGCTGGTTTAGCAGCAGCAGGGGCAGCCAAGTCCATGGGAGCCATTGTCAGAGGATTTGACACCAGGTATAAGATGAAGGGGGGATTTGGGGCATTAGACCACACTAGTCTGTAGGAATAAAGAGTGATTACGGTTGTGATGATTGAGAATAACCAAACTCTTTCCTGACCGTCAGACAGGCAGCTCTGGAGCAGTTTAAGTCGTTTGGGGCAGAGCCTTTAGAAGTGAACCTTAAAGAGTCAGGCGATGGAGTTGGAGGTTATGCCAAAGAGATGTCTAAGGAGTTCATTGACGCTGAGATGGCTCTGTTCGCCAAACAGTGCAAAGAGATTGACATTCTCATCAGCACTGCCTTGATTCCAGGTCAGTCGCTTTGGCACCATTACCTTTCAAACCTACATTAAGCCTGTTTATGTATGTTTTTTAAAATGAACATTAAAACAACCAAATAAGCAGTGTAATCTAAAAATTGTTCATAGTGAAGAAAACGGAGAATTACATTTCTGTAGGAGCTTTTTAGCATCTTTTAACTTGTTGTGTTGTATTTTAGTCTGAGTCTCAGCTGCTCCCATTAACGCATATCAGAGGGGGAAAAAAGCTTTGATAAGCCCACTGTATGTTTCCAGCCAAGCACTAAATGACAGTCAGATAAAGTTACAGTTTGCCTCTAGAACAAAGATTATAATTTAGCAGCTAAAGAGATTAGAGCTGATATTGTGGAGACCAAACCACATCTAAAGGGAGAATGAATAGTGGATTTAAATGTATAACTTCAGTCAGAAATAACACTCCCAATTAAAGCTAATATGGATCTGTAAGTGGGCACTTAATTGAAAACTGGTCAGTCATAACAACTAGCGATTTAATCATGGCTGTGTGCATGTCAGCTTGTTTTGATGATTTTTTGCCATCTAGTGGCCAGAAATTGATTAATGCATCTCTAATGTGGATTAATTCCTGTTTTCTTGTCCCCATGCAGGAAAGCGGGCCCCCATTCTGATCAAGAAGGAGTTTGTGGACACGATGAAGGAGGGCTCTGTGGTGGTGGATCTGGCTTCGGAGGCTGGGGGCAACATTGAAACCACCAGGCCTGGAGAGCTGCACGTTTACAAGGTGAGCTTTCTGCCAGGTTCTAGTAGCAAACAGAATAAATCCAATGTAAAATGTACTGATATACTTGTCTTTTTTAATAATCAGAATGTAACGCACATTGGCTACACGGACCTGCCAAGCCGCATGCCCACCCAGGCCAGCACTCTGTATTCAAACAACATACTGAAGCTGCTGAAGGCCATCAGCCCAGACCAGGAATACTTCCACTATGAGCCTAAGGAAGAATTTGACTATGGAACAATTGACCATGTCATCCGTGGGACTCTTGTTATGAAGGTGGGTTTTTACAATTGGCAGCCTCCATCTCCACTGGCATCCCTCCCTCTCGGCTTGAGGTATCAGATCCTGTCATGCTAGGATACTGTGCCAAATGAGTACTAAAAACCCAGTCCCAGCTGGGAATAGCTCACATTGGAACCCAGCAAGAATGTTATGAACGTTTCAAAATATACTTTTCCAGGAATTTTGGCTTTGACAGATTGTTTATGGCAGGAAAAGCATGCAACCTCAACAGGACATATCAGTTTACCCCTTGTTAAACTAAGCATTATTCAAGCCCCTTAAAAGAGAATTTATCTTTCAAAACCACTGGTAACTGGTTCGTGATTGCTGTTTGTTCAGTATAATCTCCCCTATGCAGTCCATGACTTTGTATTTTGAGTGCTCCCACCATCCAGCCGAGATCTCCCACAATGCAAGACTCCAAAGGCTTGATGTCTCTTTCTCACGCAAAAACTTCTATTTCCTCTGTGTTCTCACACTGCTCCTCTTGTGTGTTTCTGATGCGTCCAGGAAGGCAAGAACATATTCCCAGCCCCCCTGCCTAAAACAACCCCCCCACCACCGGTGAAACCAAAATCAGTCCAAGAGTTGGAGAAAGAGAAAGTGGCTGCGGTCTCTCCCTTCAACCGCACTCTGAACTCTGCTGGCGTATACACTGCAGGTCTGAAACAGATGCACACAGCAATGCAGAAATATTAAGACCAGGACATTTTATACAACTTCGTGATTCTAGAAGAAATTTACATGAGATTAAAACAATTACACCTAAAAACAAACATGTAAAAGTGTATGGTTAAGTCAAGACAAATTGTAAACATAATGTATTCAATGTCAATTCATCAATTATTATCTGTATCAATTATTAATCTGTAATTTTTAGGTTCAGGGTGTCATTTGGAAAGGTTTGACTATTTAAAAATGTTAATTGAAAAATAATGAGTCTTTCTTGCAAAGAACATTGAGGTCACTAGATCTTAATGGGACTTTTGAATGTAGTCAATCTATCATAATCAGTTGGCATATATTGCTCAGTAAAGTATGGCATAAATTCAGTTCTTAAAAGTTTTAGAGAAAATATCATTCACACTTGTGTAACTTGTTATGAAAATGTAGAAGTATTGTTTTTTTTCTATTCAATCATTATATTGATTTCCTGATTTTAATTTTTTTTTTTTTTTTAAATAAAAGCAGACTAGGAACATAACAATTGCACATTCCCTTTTTTTTAATTTTTTTTTTTACAACAGCGGAATGGAAAGAACTGTTTGCAGCCATACAAACAATAACATGCACAACTCTCTTGTAGGTGTCTCCACCTGTCTCGCTCTGGGCATCATCGCTCCCAACGCAGCCTTCACTCAAATGGTGACGACCTTCGGCCTGGCAGGGATTGTGGGATACCACACTGTGTGGGGCGTGACACCTGCTCTGCACTCACCTCTGATGTCTGTCACCAATGCCATCTCTGGTCAGAATTCAAGCCTCATCACAGAATATGAAGCATTATGGGCAGGTTTAGAAATGTGGTATTGGGGACTGGAGGTAATTTTGTCTCTTTTGCATGTTTCTGTGTCAGGTCTGACCGCAGTAGGAGGTCTGACTCTGATGGGTGGAGGTCTCACACCCTCCAGCCTGCCTGAGACTCTCGCTCTGGCCGCTGCCTTCGTTTCCTCCATCAACATTGCTGGTCTGACCGAAAACACTTTAACACAACAATTATTATGGACAACAAGATTTATTGCTACCCATCAAACAAAACTCTTTCTTTGTGTTGTGTACATGCAGGTGGTTTCCTGATCACCCAGAAGATGTTGGACATGTTCAAGCGTCCCACTGATCCTCCTGAGTACAACTACCTGTACCTGCTGCCTGGGGCTGCATTTGTGGGGGGATACGGAGCTTCAGTGGCATCTGGATATAGCATTGAGCAGGTGACATAATATATATCTTTTCTTTCTACTCACATTGTTCTCACTAGACACATAGTAAAGTGGCAGAGTGTGTGGGGCTCAAGACAATTGTGGATGTGTTTTTAAAAAAAAAAAAAAGAAAGAAAAAGTTATCATTATGGCCATCACTGCTTAAAACCATCATGCAGCTGCTGAGATTTATTTCTATCTAGTAATTTGTTGTGTACTATTGTATTTCCATAGTGAACTGATAAGCAGTATACCTACAAGAGAAAATAAAATAACACCTCCATTAACTGCCCAATCCTATCAACTCAGAAAACATCTGATCCCAATCCAGTGCAAAATGAGTCATCACCCAAATGCAATATATAAAGCTAAAAAAAATCAGGTAGTAGCCCCAAAGGGGTAAGACATCATACTATAATAGAAAACAAAAGCTGGAGAGGGAATGTTTATCATCTCTACAACAAATCCATATCCTTTAATCCAGAGTTTTTCAAAGAGGGAGACAGTACTCCCCAGGGGGGCTTCAAACTGTTTTTGGGAGAAGCTCAGTGTGGAAGTGAAAAAATATTATTGAAAGACACACAGAATAGCCTAAATCTGTGTGATCTTGTTAAAGAGATATTTCACATAGTTTTTTTTTATTTTTTCAATACAGTATTTTTGGGAAATTTTACTGGGTTTTTTTTGTGGTTTTTTTGCACTTTCCCAGAGTCAGAAACTTATAAATGACTTCAGACAGACCTTTTCATGTATTTGTTTCAGTCTGAAGTACTTCAAAAAGCAATATCAAGCTATCTTGGCTCAATTGTTGATTGTCTATGAGATCAAATAACATAATCATGATCCCGTAGGCATCCAGAAATTGAGTGAAACTAAGCTAGTAAACTAAAGGGAGGGTGAAGGGGCACCTTTTTCTAAGCTTTGTCTGAGGAGAGGCCTACAGTCTCAGACTCTGAAAACCCCTGTTCTAATCCTAATTTTATAGGATTTCAATTAAAGTTCAAGAAAGTTGTTTCATTACAAGTGTTTATTCCTCATATCATCTTAATCTTGTAGCTGTGATTTATGGTCACTAAAATAAAACTGACTCGTGTTTGTTCACCTCAGATGATGTACTTGGGTTCGGGCATGTGCTGTGTCGGCGCACTGGCAGGCCTCTCAGCACAACGCACCAGTCGCTTGGGCAATGCTCTGGGCATGATGGGAGTGGCGGGGGGCATCGCCGCCACCCTTGGCGCCCTCAAACCTTCCCCTGAATTGCTGTCACAGATGTCGCTGGCTATGGCCACTGGAGGAACTATGGGTGGGTCCCAGTTTGAGATAGACATAAAGCCCTCATGACAGATGTTCCTTTCCTTTGTTGTATGCTGCTTGATTGACTGCAAGATAATTAGTTTTTGGGACTGGGAACTCACCAACAAGTCAGCTCTGTGTTTCAGTCTCCATTTAGAAAGAAACAAAATTAATAAATCTTGGTCATTGCTCCTTTTTGAAGTCTAGCAGTTTGTTTGGAAATGTACAGGACCATCATGAATGAGTTACATGTTATTAACTTGGCATGCGACTCCTCCAGACTTTGAAGAGTTGTGAATGTTTTCTAACTCATAACAGAACATCAATCATCCTGTCCAAATACCGAGATGAGTGGATTTCGTCATCATGTCTGAATGTTGTACATGTTAATAGTAATTTAATAAAGCAGGATGATAAATGATGTCAGGCTCAACATGCGCACACACACAAGCATCAAAGCATGGTGTTTAATTAGTAACCCCATGTTTTTGAGAAAACACACTTAAATACTAAACTCTTGAGTGGCTTTGAGGACCAGGCCCCATTTGTTAAGAGCCAAGTAATTAAAAACAGTCATCTGGCTCTTAAACATTTGCTCTTTTTTTTTTCTTATAAATGTTTTTTGATATTCAAACTTAACCAATGTGCATGAGAAGTTTGGTGTCTGGTGCTTGATTTAGCCAAACATAGTGACTCACTGAGATTTACTGAAATTTGTCTTTCTTTCCCTCTTTTTGGCTGACCCTCATATCTCGATGTAGGTTTGACCATTGCCAAGCGTATTGAAATCTCAGACTTGCCGCAGCTCGTGGCAGCCTTCCACAGCCTTGTGGGGCTGGCAGCGGTTCTCACCTGCGTCGCCGAGTACATGATTGAGTACCCCCACCTGGAAGGTCACGCAGCCGCTGGTATGATCAAGACCGTGGCATACCTGGGCACTTATATCGGAGGTGTTACTTTCAGTGGATCACTTGTGGCCTACGGCAAGCTTCAAGGTACTGGATTTTACTTTAAAAATATTTTTAGCATTCACAGTGTAGAAGTGCATACAGACTTTGTACATGAGACAAATTATGAAGCAGATTGTCTTTTACAAGTCACACAAATATCTACACACTGTGCTCTACAAGCCAAAGATCAATCAATCCAAATATACAACGTTCCTATGGTAAATCCAGGCCTGAACTGAGAGTTTGTGTGCATGTGTCAGCTGTCACTAATTTACGTTATAGTGCGACTGATCAAGAGGAACACATGAGTAGCTTTCTGGTAATTTGGGCAGTGGCTGTGTTTGGTGGAGGGCTGATTTGTGGATGGACAGCTGATTAGAGGCCTTGACAGAAGTCTGAAGGTTCAAAGACACCCAAATATCACTGAGGAGAAAAGTGTCTTTTATTAGTGTTTCAAGTGTTTTATTAAATTATTTTCCTTAAGCCATGCGGAACAACTGCATCAATTTAGGTTTCCCTCAAAATGTTTTTGTGTTTGTTTTTTCTCCAGGCGTCCTGAACTCCGCCCCCCTGATGTTGCCAGGGCGCCACATGTTAAATGCCGGTCTGATGGCAGCATCAATGGGAGGCATGATTCCCTTCATGCTCAGCTCAGACTATGCCACAGGCATGGGATGTCTAATCGGAGTGTCTGGCCTTTCCACTGTTATGGTGAGTCATTCACTGAAAGTGAATGAAAGGTAGCGTTTCTCATATTGCACAAAAAAATTGAATGAATTTATTTGGAAGACGTCAATTTATTGTTTCCGAACATTAACCTCTTTTACATCTGATAATTAGATAATATTCATTAGTAACAGTAACAGCTTGCACCTATTCAATGTTTGCAACTCTACATGCTGAGCGATATGTTATAGTACACAATAATGTTAAAATACATTAAAAATGTCCTTTTTATAGGAGGTAGTACACAATCTCAAACTCAGTGGTTGATGTATAAGAGTAAACCATAATTATCATATTGTTGCATTATCTTTTGAAAATATACATCAACAAAAAGTTGGTTTTAATTAGTTTAAGTGGCTCAAATGTTTTGACTAACCCCTCGTTTTATTTTCTCCAACTTCCCCATAGGGTGTAACCCTGACAGCAGCCATTGGGGGCGCTGACATGCCTGTGGTCATCACCGTGTTGAACAGCTACTCTGGATGGGCGCTCTGTGCTGAAGGTTTCTTACTTGACAACAATCTTATGACCATCGTTGGAGCTCTGATTGGCTCCTCTGGTGCCATCCTCTCGTACATCATGTGTGTTGTAAGTAGACAAACGCATCCAGTCCTATGTGCACACACATCACTCCCACCATCCTACTGGTTAGTAGATCACAATTATGAGCCTTAAGTTATTGTTCCTCTTTCTTCAAAGGCAATGAACCGCTCCCTGCCCAATGTGATCCTGGGTGGGTATGGCACCACCTCCACAATGGGCGGTAAGCCCATGGAGATTGTTGGCACTCACACTGAGGTCAACGTGGACCAGACCATTGACATTATTAAAGAAGCCAACAGCATCATCATCACACCAGGTACTTACTGTAACACAAGATACCTCCTCTTCAGCTGTTATTCGTATTGGCTCCCCTGACAACAGCTGTATACAATAGATCAAAAATGTTGGCTGGTAAAAACATTTCTTTGTGAAGATATTTTCAAAGATGTGTGTTTCTTAGCACATTGTAATATTTTTTCTATGAAATCAAGTTCTCTGTGAAATGTAGAACAAATTTCATCTAAAATCTGCGCATATATATGTATGTATATATATATATATATGTGTGTATTATCAGTCAGCATTATTTGTTTAGAGTCAGTATTATTTGTTTAGACCAATATCACAAATTTACCTCATGAGACTACAGTCTGTACCGCAATACAACATCCCCTGTGCTTAGACCCTTGATTCGATTAAAGGAAAACTACCACACAAATAAAACCAAAACACAGTTGAGAAAGATTAAACTAAAGCTATTCAATATATAAAAAACCATTTAGTCTTATCAGACATCTTGTTCAATAGTATTTTTGAGCTTTGATTTGATTAGCTTATTGTCAGAGAGATTACACATTAGTCAACATGTATAAGGTCTGAAAACAGGCAAAATTTATATTTTTGAGTAAAACTAAGACATCCAAGTATTACTGTCTCAAAGTTACCTATTGGTGTGGCAAGTCAATCTATTTTATCAGCTGCAAACTAAACCAGATTTTGATGCTTATTTTAAATGCTTCACATATAATGTATACAATAGAAAAAAAAAGCTCCTCATCGGCAGAAAGTGCAGACGCTGAAAAAGACCTGAGCGGCTGAGCCTTTAGGAGAAAGTTGTAGAAAGACCTTTGAATTGACATCAGAGACTAAGGTGAAGCACAACTGTAACATTGGACTGTCTGGGCTGAATGGATCCTGCACTCAACTCCAGCTGCAGCTCTTCAGACTGTCTGTATCAATAATATCTCCTATCTCTTTCATCTAATTAACTTCACTCGACAGAAGGGTTGAGTTTGACTGCTCTGCCAAAAGCGGGATCAAAAATGTTTGTACAGCAGCTCCGAGAAAGTTAGACGTTCAGGCAAAGAGTTTGGAAATGGTCAGGATCTTGGACTGGTTGATATGATAATTAAATTCAGGATATTGAAGCATGATGACCAAAAGGGGGAGCAGTTTGCCCACAAATGATCCCACAGCCAACTGGTCCCTTGTGACACACATAAATAAAGAGAATGTGTCAGTACACGTTTGTTAGTGAAGAGTAGAGGATGATGAATTTGATTTTTTGAGTGGGACATGATGATAACCACATCTTGATTATTAAATAATAAATGCCAAACTTCCCTGACAACTGATGAGTGGCCTGAACGAGAGGAACCACTCAGAATAACTTGGATACTTGGGTTGCTGTTGTTTTCCAATGGCTTAAAACCAACGCAAGGACAGCTGTGTGGTCCAACATGCTGGTTTGATTAGAGAAACAGTGAAAAGTCATAAGAGCTATTGATTCCAGACTCAAAACTTCTCCATGCGCTGTCAACAACAAAGCACGGCAGTGAGGAAACAGAAGGCTCCAGTTGTCTGGGGAATTAGAAGATACGGGTTACGGGTGACTGGCTTCAAAAAACTCGATTAGGGGTAATGCTGAACTCTACAAGGTACCCGACCGCCAGGGTTAAAAGGGGGTTATACAGACACAGGGAAAGGAGTTCTTTGCACGCAGGGGACTCAAATGCACACCACACTAAAGTTTTCCTCTAGAAAAATGTCTCTCAGACCATTGAAACGCTATGATTTAATACAGAGAGGAGACTTGTGGTGGATGAGGAAAGGGAGAGGACAAAAGAAGGAATGAAGGGTTGAGGATTCACTGGTTTTAATGTTGTTGAACTCCGGCTGTGTAGCTGTCCTTTTATTTAAGAAGAATGAACAATAATGTGTCAATGTGTCAAATGGCTTATTTAAGCCAATAGGGCAATAACCAGATCACAAACCTAGAATAGAAAATGCTATTGGAGAACAGATTTAAGAAACTCAAGGGATTATAAAATCTCTGGATGCTGGTAAAATATTAAGATGATTATAGCATAAAATTAGCACATAACTTGTTATTATTATTGGCTATTGTATGCTCATTCTCTGTATATTATGTGTTTAGGCTGGGGTTTGTGTGCAGCAAAAGCCCAGTATCCTATTGCAGACATGGTGAAGATGCTGACGGAACAAGGCAAGGCTGTCAGGTGAATGTCGACACTCGCTCTTCACTCTTGCTCTAAATGTTCTGTATAAACAAGATCACTGCTGCTCTGGTGACCTCCATGGGTTTGTTTGCGAGGATCTAACACTTTTAAAAAACCTCAATAAGCCTTTTTTAATGAGACATTTTGTGCAAAAACAATGTTCCAACACTTGTGGTCAGAATCTGCATTACCCACTGTAACTACATTAAAATCAAATCTGAACTGGTTAGAGTCGGTGCATTTTAAGTTGCGTTACAGGGGATTGCATTACTAGTCAGGGGTTAGTGAATTTATTTTCTTCTTACATCTACGTCCTTGTGATTTTTTCATTTTATTTATATATTGGTAAGATGCTGGATTGCTGTTTTTAAACATAGTCAAAGTTCCAAAACACGAAGGGAGCATATGTCAAAAATAATGCCAGCAAATCAAAAGCCAATGCTTCAGCCTTCTATGAAAGCTTAACAACAACAAAGTTGCATATTTTTCCTTCTTGGGATGTCAGATCATTCGTGCATGCCCACAAATAGCCGTCCATTATGCAGCCTTTCTTGCTATATTGTTCCATAGGTTATCCACGTATTTCAGCTCAACCATGTATGCATGTAGTTGAGAAGTTCATCAAAATTAGAAGTTAAAACATCTTCTCCAGTACTTCTCAAAGTAGAAAACTGTATTTGTATTTGGGAAATTGACATTTTTAGTAAAGAATAGCACAAAGGAGTTAAATCCTGCTAGTATTGTTTAACATAGAGAGAGAGGCCGCTTTTGGAAGGTGGGCTCATCGGGACGAGGGCCTTAAAGTGACAGGAGCTAAACCAGCCTGTCACAAACGGAGGCTGAACTGCAGGGCTGCATAAAGAGCCAATATAAGATCCATAAGGAGTAAAAAAAACTGTAAATCATGCAAAGATATAACAGTAGCCCCCCAAAATAAAAATATAGACCTGGAACTGTACCTGATACTTTCCCTTTAAAATCATTAGCAACAGTCTACTCATGATTCAATAAAGGAAAAATGTAAGAAGAAAATTAGTAAGTGCTTCCTTTGTTTTCGCACTGAGTTTACTGGAACAAATTAATTCTGATGAGCAGTTATATTTTGCTTTCGTCTCCATCAGATTTGGTATCCACCCAGTGGCTGGACGTATGCCAGGCCAGCTGAATGTCCTCTTGGCTGAGGCCGGTGTACCTTATGACGTGGTTTTGGAGATGGATGAGATCAACCATGACTTCCCAGGTAAACTTTTTTCCCCACCCCTAGATTTTCCAGCGAGACAGCTGTTAGAACATCTACGATGACACGATTGTCACTTTGGCAGGGAGGTGTCGGCTAAAATTACTACATCCATTATGTATAATAATCGCATCTTCCTTTTCATCTCATCTTGGAGCAGCCTGGAGTTTTGTCTTGATATTTAGACATGCCATGTTATCAGGGCAACAGTCTTGTTTTCTTAGCAACCAGACATGCAGTCCGAGACACATGGTTCTGTTTATGACAGAGGGAGATAAGTGTGGTGTGCTGGGGAACCCAAAAATATTGGTGTAATGCAAGAGTTCGATATCTGGTGGTTGGATCACTCTTAATGAGAAGAAACAGCAGGATATAAATGGATAACTTTCTTAAGCTGCACTTTTCTGTTCTCCAGACTTCATCAGCTTCTTAGAAATGCCTTCTTTTTTCTAACTTAGTGCCTGAAGCACATTTACTCACTAAGTGTGAGGAAAACCACAGAGGTAGATCCAGGGGATTATTGTAACTGTTTTAAAGATGATGTTAATATTTAAAACAGTGTATGTATGTAATGTGTAAATAACTGCAAACACTGTAAATATATTTTTAGTAAATTAGCTCATATGAATGAACTTCTAAACTTACACTGCAGTCATCATTACTAATGTATGTCACTCGTGGTTAGTTTGTGTCTTTATCTGACTTGTGTATTGACGTGTAAATGTCTGTATCAAACAGAGACAGACTTGACATTGGTCATTGGTGCCAACGACACCGTGAATTCAGCAGCACAAGAAGATCCAAACTCCATAATTGCTGGCATGCCTGTCCTGGAGGTGTGGAAGTCCAAACAGGTCAGTCCTCAGCTTTAAATAATCGTTTATATGTAATGATATATTCATTTTGGCTGTGTGGTACAAAAAGTGATAATACACACTTGTTTAAATTTTACTCTAGGTGATCGTGATGAAGCGTACTTTGGGTGTGGGCTACGCTGCCGTAGATAACCCTATTTTCTACAAGCCCAACACATCTATGCTGCTGGGAGATGCCAAGAAGACATGCGACAGCCTCCAAGGCAAGATCAGAGAGACCTTCTACTAGTCAACCCTCACTAGCTTTACCACATGTAGTTATTGAGTCCAGTGACATGCTAACAGATGCTGTATTTCCAGCATTTGACACATATTTTTGGAGAACAGATATATTAGGTCTGCAACAAATTATATTCTTTATTAAAGATGCCCAAGATTCAAAGATTTTTTTGAAAGAGACATGTAAAATTCAAAAATATATGTACTGATTTGTAAATAAAAATATTTAAATGTATCTGAACTCTTTTTTATTTTTTTAAATTTGCATTTTAAGTCATGCTCTTTATTGAAGTGGCACCAAAAGAGACATTTTTAAAATGTCAGGATCACAGTTTTTTTTCTGGTTAAACTATGACAGGTTCAACCGTCAAGTTTTCAGTTTGAGGATTTCAGAGTTATGTTTCTTATATTCAAACATGTATCACATATATTTACCAATGTTTCACAATTGTATATCCCTTTTTATTTTTGTGTTACAAATACAGTACCAGTCAAAAGTTTAGACTCTCATTCAGGTGAATGGGAAGGCATTTCCAAAATGTTGTACTGGTACTATAGATGTCAGATTCCCTTACAAGATAAAATATAAATCATAAGATGAAACTTGACATACAAAAACTCGGCTCTTCAGCTACAGTTCATAACTGATAACTTTATTTCAGTGCTTCCTCATAGCATTCTTCAACACTTTCCAGCTGAGATCTTGGCTTTGTTGACAACTGAATGCAGGTAGGTGTAGAAGAACAGAAGGTTATCGTACTCTCCTGTGTACTCCTGAGCAAGGCAGTTCTCGTGGAAGTCCTTGAAGAAATAGTAAATGGCTTCAATAGTAGCGAGGTAAGAGTCTGGTTTGCCCTTCTGACGGCGCCAGAAACATGTTTTCCTCATCTTCAGCTCTACCTTGAGCAAATCTGAAGGAGAGCACATGTCAGTCAGAATACACGCAAGAATGCAGAATGAGGTAATGTTAAACAGTGTTGTGGGTGAAGTAAAGTTGCCCCTAATAATCTCCAACAGCAGGGGCCTTTGAAAAGCTGCACATATGCAATCTTTCATGATTACCTTGCAGTCTCTCATCTGTGCTGATCTTGTTGGTTTGGTTCCATGTGCTGTCGATGAAGACCACCCTCTGGAGGGGATACACCCTTGACTCCGGGCTCGTTGCCTCATCTGGGGTCCCTGACCCTGGGTCCTCTGCACTGTGTGTGGTATAATGAGCTTCCTCATTTTTCAGCCTCTTTAGGCAGGGTCCATCAGAGAAGTCATGTGACCTGCTGTCAGTCCTGTCAAGCAAACACTGAATCATGTCTTGCACTGTGACTGCCTGTGGACCAGGGAACACCAACACTACCTAGAGAGAGCAGACAGACAAGATTCAGAGTGGAACACAATCACACCAACCCAGAGTAGAAAAAGGTTGTTTCTATTTAGGAAGCACTGAGCAAAGGAAAACAGAAGATGAGATGATTCAATTGAATAAAATGGATTAAAAAGCAAGATGGAAAAAAAGTTTAAAAATGTCACAACCTCAATGAGCATACACAACTTAACCACTTAAGTAAGGAGTATGAGACCTTTACATATACATTTATGTCTGTTACATTCAAGTCTTAACCAAATGAGTTCACACAATGCTGATTAAGCCTATCATGCCAGGTAAATCTGTGTGTATTTCACAGTATATCAGAGGTTTTGATCTGGTGTCTGCAGCAACATTCCCACGCTAGCGCACCAGTAGTGTTGCATTTTACATCAACCAGCAATAACTGGTTTGCCAGGACTGAAGGGCGCCCATTCCACCGGAACAAGCTGACTAGCTTTCAGTTCAGCCCTCTGCTAACTTGAAGGATAAAATAATGAATTGTGTGGCTCTTCCAGACTTTCTAAATGTCTTCAGAATAAATGGACCAAATTCTCATAGTGAAAACAAGTCATTTAGTAAGAGTTGTGACGCTCAAAACAATTCGTCCACCGTTTCACAGCCGTAACAGTAGTGATGTAGTTCAACTCACACAAAAGTTCTGCCCTGCAGGTTTAAGGCTATGCAAAATAAAGGTCAAATTACAATATAATTCTATATTCTTATCAAGTCACAGCAGTTGACTCAATTTTCAAAATCTATAACCAATGCCACATTTCTTCATAAAAAGATTGTATAAGGATCAAAATCCAAAATAGATTCTTCAACAAAAAATACAGGAATACTTAAAGCACAGTTACCATTTATTTACTTAAATAACAATGTGACTTTAGTGGATAGTAACTGTATCAAAACATGAATCAAAATCTGTACAACATAAGTGAATAAAATCATGTCAATAAAGTTTGATGACAATGGATAAACCCCAGATGAACATCTTTTAAACCTGGAGCTGAAAACATGAAGTAGCAAGCCAATGTTCAGTAAAATAAGAAAAAAAAATAAGCAGCAGAAATACGAAGTTAGATGGACTCTACCTTGTTTTAAAAAAAATTATTAACTCACCTTTTCCTTTTCATATTCAGGTATGCAGGGGTAAGTGTATATGGTGACATCATTGGGTGCGAGGATCTTGGCATGAATTGCAGTGCTCTTGCCGTCTGTCTCATTGGGGTGCTTGATGATGTCTATCTTGACAGGAAGCTAAGCACAACACAGTATACATTCAGGCCAAGCAGACACTTAAATTTCAACCATGCCATGTGAAATTCTTTTATATTTCTTACATAAAAGAAATGACTTAATGTTTTCTACCACAAAGATGCTGCTATTACAGTAGGTCTGTAAAGAGCAGCTCTAAAAGAACAATCAATGAATCTTAACCTCTCACTGACCTTGATTAAGG
The DNA here is from genome assembly GCF_963691925.1 of Scomber scombrus. Taxonomy (NCBI): domain Eukaryota; kingdom Metazoa; phylum Chordata; class Actinopteri; order Scombriformes; family Scombridae; genus Scomber; species Scomber scombrus. The sequence continues at coordinate 27,996,016 of NC_084970.1, read as the reverse complement.
GGATTTCTTCTATGCTGACACCCACTAATGAGCAGCATGTGTAGCAGAAGAACATCCTTGATCCCCCACATTTAGCGCACTTCAACCTGCCCCTCTGCTGTGCTTTCTCCAGCTCTGCATGTGATGCCAATTTTAGACCTTGGAGAGGCTGCTTGGCAAGCTCATGAATGTCTGATGAATCACTGGAGACTGTTGTTTTGTCACGGCATGGAGGATGGAGACGCTGTTCTTGATCCAGACTGCTCATGCTTGTTCTTTAAATGTTGAAAGATCAGTGCTGAAGAATGCAGACCCAACAGTCAGAGCTGAACGAGAATGACAAAACAAATGATGTAAATATTAGCAGAAGGAAATAATCCAACATTTACATAACTCTGAATGAGAGGGACAAAATAATGTGGAAAACCCATTAAACAAACAAGGTGTTATTATTAAAAAAGGTCATTCAGTGGACTTTTTCTTTCAGGCAGATGACTGGAGTAGTGAGATAATGACTATATTTATATAATATGATGAGATAAGATCAAGTCTAGGATTTTAGTCATTGTATGATATGATGTGTCTTACTTTCTGGTAATAGTCAGGTCTTTTCCTGGTAATGAGGCTTCACAGCAATCAAGTAAAGTAACTAAAACTCCACATAAAATCTAGTCTCATATCACAAACTTTTAGCGTAAGGGCACCTCAGAAATGATGAGCTGCCTGATTAACTCAGACTTATAAATTCAGTATCTGCTTTCATAAAACACCTCAATCAAAAGACTTTCTAAGAATTAAGTTTTAACTGGCTAATATGTTTGAGTGTAGGTTGCAAATATGGTTTTATGAGCATGATTTTTGGCGCAGATTTTCTGAATAAAGTCCCTATTTTGATCATTGTTTTGAATTTGTCCTTTTACTCATTGTTTGCAGTACCTGATAAATTCAACATTCCCACCTAACTATTACAATATTATAGAGTTACTGAAACACTTCATTTGATCTACAGACAGCAGTGCTGAGGAAACAGAGACTTGAACTAGAACTATGGTATTAACGACAGGTGGAGAGTAGCTGGAAAGCACATTTACTCAAGTACTGTACATAAGCACAGTTTTTAGGTACTTTACTCTGACTGAGCATTTCCATTTTATGCTACCTTCTACTTTATTTGGCAGCTTTGATTTGACACAGTGGTTAATATATCAAATATCAAGCTTTTAAAAAACAACATATAGTTAAAGATGAAACCAGTGGTTTCCAAACTTTTTGGCTTTTGACATCTTACAAAAAGCAGTGTGTAGTTGGGGTCACATTTCAGATGTCTATGAGTTGTTAACAGCTCCACCAAATAGTGATTTCTCCCTCTAAACTTCTCACATGGTTTCATTTCGGTAAATGCTCAAACGATCCAATATTTCATATAATATTCATAAAATCAAACATTACAGAAAAAGTCCAAAAACTAAAACCAGATTTTTTGAATCAGAACTTTGTTTTTTCTTCTTTCCTCTCCCATTAATCATCTCACGACCCCTCCGATTTTTCTGGTGACCCTTTTGAGGGGCCTCGACCCCTAGGTTGGGAACCACTGGACAAAACTATCTAACTGTATAGAAAGTAGTTCAAACTAGCTCCACCTCCAGCAGCTTTCACGCTGATGCTTCAGTATCAATAACATTATTTTTACTGCAATACTTTATCTACATTTTGATGGTAAGACCTATGTACTTTCACTTTAAAAGGATTTTTCATGCAGGACCTTCATGCAGTATAATGGAGTATTTTACACTGCTGTACTGGTACTAGACAGTAGAAAGACAGTTGCTTTTAACTAAAACGTAGCACGTATAAGTGAGAAAGTTATTGACTGACTGAGACCTAAATATAACTAACTCAGCAATTAGCATTTGTAGCATTTCAACAGCACAACACGCAATTGTTAGTTTATATGCGTAGCATTTCTCTGCAGAATGTTTGCCTGTAGCTTGAATTAGTACCAGCTTGCACGGCTACTGTTTAATGTTAACAGTAAAGGTGAACTTCAGCTTACCACATGTTTAACATCCCGTAGTCAGCTAGCAGCCACACACACAGATCATAGTGTTTGGTTTAGCTAATATCAAAGGCAAAAATTAAACAAACGTCGGTGCAGTTCAGTTGAATTGCAGGCAATACGTTATCCACCATGTAGCGTGGTCGACAAACTTCTCACATAACACAATCAGGATGAATAAAACGTGACTAGCGGTGTGTAACTTTTGTGCTAAATGATACAAAACAGCATGAGTGTCTTCTTCTGCGCCGGAAGTGCAGCTCCGTGTGAGCGGAAACAGCACTCTGCCCGTTGCCATGGTTGCAGACAACGTAAACAAGCACCGCAGTGATTTTACAGGGTTGTAAGTACAAATTCAATATTAAAGTTGCCAAAAACTGTAAATTGCAGATTTCAAATGCTTTGATAAAAATGTAACAACAGTCTGATTAGACAGACGTTGACCAGTTACTTACCAGTTCAACAGAGTTTATGATTTTAGTGAAAGTACCAAAGTAATACGATTTAAACCGGAATTCTTAAATGATACCACATTACTTAAACATAAAGAAATTTATGTTAGATAAATTCATGATATACATATTCTTCTAGTGAAAGACTGACATTAAAAATTGAAAGTAATGTCTGTTCATTTTACAACATAGATATTGAAACCACAGAGCATTTTTCTCTGCCTGCTGTCACTTCCAACTTATGGAAACAAATGGAAAACAAAAGAATATGTCTGTTGAACTTAAATCATATATAGGATCACATAAAGATGACCACAATTCTTTTCAATTAGCAAAACTAATTAAGACTAATTGTTTGTAACCTGTTTCTCCTCTGCTGGACTTGAACCCCTCTGTCAAACCATACAGGAGGGGTTCCCAAAGGAAAGGTGCCAAGTATGGTAGAGTTGCAGGGGTGATTTTAGTTGTATGATCCAATTATAATTATTTGAGTATTTTGTGGACCAGGTGTTAATCTCTTGTGAGATATTGATTACCAAATATAAATTAATGTCTCTTAGTAAGGACCCAGTGGATATATAAAAAAAAGAGGCTGGAGTTCTGTTTTTTTTTTTGTTGCCAGTTGTCTGAAGCCAGTGTGGAGAGCTGCTAGGGCCCCAGCGTTAAAGGGCCATGGCCTAGTGCAGAGCTGAGCTTTTTCTTTGTCTTCCACAGTTTTTGCATTTAGTTATTTTGTTCTGTTTTTTTTGTTTGTTTGTTTTTTTACTTTTTGCCAGGCCTGCACTGTATATATTACTGCACGGGATTTCTGGTTTCCACTGATAAATAAATAAATACACCTGGACTGCATACTGGATTTTTGTCTCAGTTTTTTCCATAACCATTCAGCCAACCTTACATGTATCATACCCTCTCACAATTTAATTATCCTCAGCATAGTAAGAATGCTTTGATTTAATTTGGGGCGTCTTGTCTCCTATCTTCATAAGGGCCTATACTTTCAGTACGCCTCACATCAACAGTCTAAACGCCAAAATCTTTGTTGTTTATCATAATAAACATTGTTATTCACTTTCATTTGATCTCTCCTTATCTATTTCTCCATCCCTTCCACTTTCCTACGCTGTCAAAATCCTTTCATTCTCACTCCTGATGTGTCACCACACCCGACCAATGAGCTCTCTAATAAAACTTAATAATTGCAATTCTGCAATCTTTGTTTCAAACCTACAATCTTGCAACCCATCTCCTCCCCATCGTCACCATGGCATCCATGTTGCCCAGAGAGACCCATCTAGGTCTAAGATCCATCAACCATCTGCTGGCTCCAATCCACCACCAGCAGCTTCATTATACACTTATGAAGGTACCTTTTCATCGACAGAGTGTAATAGCCAAAATCTCTGTGTTGCTGATCATAATAAACATTGCTATTCACTTTTAATTGATCTCTTCTTATTGAAATGCCATCCAGCCAATCCTTAACCACTTACCCACAATGTCCCTTTGTTTCTCTCCCATCTCGGAGCAGCAGTTTCTTCTGTCAGTAGAGCCGAGATCAGAGTGTCACCAACATGAATCCTGTGAAAGGAGGCAGGTTAGTGTAAGGGGAAGTCAGATGGACTGTGTGTGTGGGCAGGTAAAATGACATCCAGGTCATAATCTTGTAGCTGGAGCTTTTTGCTTTGTGTTTCCTTTATTTATTTTTTCCTTTCTTCTTATTTATTCTTTTTTTTTATTTTTTATTTTGCTTTGTTTTTATATGGGGGATTTTCCTCTTTTTTTCTCCTTTTCTTTTTTTGTTTTTACTAGTTTGTTTGTCCCTTTCTTTTTTGTTTGTCCCTTTCTTTTTGACTCCTTTTCAGTTTTTTGCTTTGCTTTTACCCTTTGTTTTTTCCTTTCTTGTTCTCAGTTTTATCTTTATGCTTTGTTTAATTTTTTTTTGTTTTTTTATTTTCAAACCTTTCTTTGCTCTATTTTTTTCTCTTTAATTTTCCTAGTTGTTTAACTTTTCTGTTTTAATTATTTTACTTTTTGTCTTAAATCAACAACAACAGCCTGTGTTTCATGAAAATCACTTGTTTATCACGACCCCCAGGTCAATGCTGCCATTGGCCTGTGTTTCATTAAAAATTGCGCAGTTTTCAGTTAGATTTTTTTGTACATGAACATGTGGGTCCTTTTATGGTCTTTCGTTACTCACAACCAGCTTTAATTGATTACCATTATTCATATCTGCACCTTTACTCTGGACCTTATGATCTCAGATTTATCACTTGGAATGCTGAGGAGTAACAATACGTAATTAAAGGAAAAAAATCAAACTCACTTAAAAAAGCAAAAGATTTCTATAGCAATGCTTAAAAAAAAAGCTTAATAAAATTAAATCAGATTTATCGTTGTGACAGGCTCACTTTTAGGTCAACGTATTACTGTTCTCAACATATACAGTACAGCCCAAATATAGATTCACCTGAATTTATAAAATGTATGATATTAATATTCCGTTGGTACTGTAAGGGCTGAGGTTTTCTTCTTTCTTTCTTCCTTTCTTTTCAGCTTTATAATGAACCCAATCGTGGACAGATCCTCCTCTCCTTCCCATATTCTTAATAGTTCATGTAATGACACTGGTTTAATACATGCATGGAGTGAGTTACATCCGAAAGCCATGAACTATACATTTCACTCCAACCCCTATAACTCTTACTCTAGACTAAAGTTACTTTTTAAAAATCCAAAACCTTCATGCAAGCTATCCAGTCATGCAGTATTGATTCCATTGTACTCTCTGCGCATGCTTCTGTGTATTAAGATGTCAAGTTAAAATCTAATATCCCCCGAAAACCACTCTGGCGGCTCAACTTGTCATTTCTGAATAGTGATACATTTTGTTCATAACATATATTCAGGAACATTTTTTCACAATTTTGGCGTGAGAACAAACATTCTCCTGTTTCACCTGCTATTATATCTGATGCAGCTTAAGTTACTTTATGTGGCTACCTTATTTCTTACGCCAAAAAATAAATGAATAAATACATATTGGATAGTAAGAGGAAAAGTTTAGAAGAAGTGCGGAGCATAAAAGAGCAAGATAAACAATCACCTAACAATCTGAAATCCCTGACCTGCGCCAAGACAAAACAAAATATGGATCACACTCAATATATACAGCTTTTATCCAAACAAAATTACTATACATTTGGAAATTGGAACATTTACTAACCTATAAGTTAAACAAAACAATTCAATAATTGTAAAGACATCTCAAGTTACTGTTACTCATGGTCCACATATGATCACTGATACTATTAAAGAATGTTATAATGCCCTGTATACTGCTCTCTTCTTATTTAGATAATATTTGTCTGCCTTTTCTCTCAGAGGATTGAGCTAAGTTAAATGCAACAGTCACCCAAGAGGAAGTTTGGGATTCAATTCAGCCAGTCCCTAATGGAAAATCACCTGGTCCTGATGGATTTCCCATTGAGTTTTATAAAAGTTCTTGGCTTGTAATGTGTCCAATCTTAATGCCGGTACCTAATGATATTTTGGCAGGCCCAATACCAGACTTATGGAAGCTTGCCTGTCTGATTGTTGCTTTGCCATCAATAGGAAATGCCAGTGTTTCCACGTCTGGGGCACAGAGAGCAATCACAATTAAGTCTTCTTTGCTCTTTATTCTTCCTGTTCTTTATTTTTCCACCTACATATTATTTTTATTATTCCACACTCCGTATTTTTTTTGGACCTTTTCAACTGATACGCTACCTTGTGCGAGAAAGAACATTCAAAAGTCAAACTGTGCAGCTCATGCAGAAGATATGCGCTACTATTCTTTTGTTTTTATCATATTCCAGCATTTTTATATTTATTTTCTAAATGTCATATTTATAATGGCAGCCTATGGGAGGAATGCTGCAAGTCACTTTGGAACTCAACTTCTTCTACATCCCTTATCCTACAGATCCCATTTAAACTTTAAAACATTCACAAAACTTTGAATTGTCAACACTGTATTCTGTAATGTGTTATCTTTTGTACTTTTGGAGCAATTTAAGAACAAAATAAGTATCCCCCAGTTTTAACTCCTCAGGCACATATCATACCTGTTATCTGTAAATGTTGCTAGCCACCTCTCTGTCAAAATGTAAATACATTTCCTACCGGAGTTACAGTTTTTGAGATCTAAACCTTAATTGATAGGGATCTCTCATTGCCTGCAATGCAGGCTGTGGTCTCTCGGTCTCCTCACACTCCCATTTCTTAAACTTACAGATTCTGTTTCTCACTTTGCGCACATATTGTATTTCCTCATGCTCAGCAAGTCCTGCTGCCACTAATAATATATAAATCTCTGAGCTAGAAGCTTTGTTTTAAGCAAATCAGTTTTTCCTCAACAAAATGTGAATTTGTGCTCAGCATTTCAGGGATCCCCTGCTGTCTCTGTGGTCAGCTTTTCTTGTTAGACTGCAAGGCTATGGGTTGATACCACCTCATGGCAGTGCTCCTTATAACTCTGCTGTTATAAACAAAGTTGCTTAATATGTTGATTATGTACCATCACTGTGTGTGACCAGTTCACCTCTAGGTACGCCACAGTACAAACCTACTGTAAATGACTGTCATAGCAAAGTTATATCAGAAGAATGTTGTGATGATGTGCATTTGAAATACTTTAATAAATTGCAAGGTTTGTAAGTGTTTGACAGCTGGGTTCACTTTAAAGATTTGTGAAAAATGGAGCGCCCTGGTGGTCGACTGGTTAGAGTGCATGCCACGTAATTGCAGCGTCCCCTGGTTCAAATCTGGCCAGGGACCTTTGCTGCAGGTCATTCCCCTCTCTCTCTCCCTGTTTCCTGTCTGTCTCTCTGCCAGCTACTAAATAATTGTTTAATCAAGTATTTAAAAAGTCTGCCTTTTTCCAACCATGGTTGCTAAGCATCATCTTCATGTGCAGTTATTGGTGCAGTTAGAGTGAACATGGCAATCGTTAAACTGATAAGTCTGAGTTAGCTAGTTCTGACCACCACTATTTGTTGAGCTATTTGTTCCTTCAGTGATAGTGTTCAAACTGGTCAACTAGCACTAATATCAGGGAACCGTATCATGTTACCGATGAAGGTACCGTAAGCAGCTTGCTAACAATATAGTTATATCACTAAATTAAGGAAAAATCTATGTACAGTATTTATGTGTTTCAAAATTAATATAAAGTATTTCATTAAAAACATGTCATTTCATTGTGTTAATGTTAGCTTACTGTTTGGGGAAAAGCATAATAATTAAATCCTTGAGCTTGGTTATATCTGTTTTTCTAATCATAATTTGAAAAAACACATTAGTGGGGGGATATCATCAACAACAATACACTATCCTGTGAAAACTCAAATATGGGATATCTTCAAAATAAAAATCTCTTAAATTAACTTGCTTTCTTTCCAAAAATCTCAGATTTTGGAGCTTTATTGGAGCTTTATTGGAGCTTTTGCAACAGTTGGTGCAGTCATTGTAAATGTATCATTGTACTGGTATTGAAAGTGAAGCTTCTTCCTACTCTGATTTCCTATTTTGTTTATACAGTATTGAGTTTGAATGTTTCACTAGCCTTGTTCCAGACCTTTGAATTGCATCCCAGCTCAGCTCAGCTGAGCTCAGCTATCAAATCGAATGAATGAAAATGAATATTGATGTGAAACCAAATGGCAATTCAGTCTGATCATAAGACAATAATTTCACCATATTATAGTTGAACATTCTTGGATGTTCTGCAAACAATCATTATAATCTAAGAACCTGGCACCCATTAAACTCATGTTACATTAGCAAAATGTCCGTTTCACAGATGATATTTCCACAGCAGGGCTCATCAAAACCTAAAAGAGTAGTTTAAGGAAAACAAGTGTACAATATATTAGTCTTTTCCAAAGCCATATGGGCTTGTAGTGATGTAAAACAGATTGTTTTATCTCAAATTTCAAAGATACCTGAGCTGTCACACTTTTTATGAAACAGACAATCGCATGCAGACTTGCATGGCAAACAGATGTGTATCGAATGAGACCTTTCAGTGTCTGTTATATTAGATTCAAAACAATCAGGAATCTGCCAAATGTCTATAGCGTGCCAGGTTGCTTTGAGAATCGTGGCAGTGAATCGGTTGATCGATATTAGTCATATTATTCACACCAGTTTTTCCTGCCATCTCTGCAGGCTGTATGAAGCCTATTTTTGTGTCTTCTCTACTAATATGTGGCCATGCTTAAAGATATCTTCTGATGATTCATTCTCCACATGTTCAGTTGTCTCTGCACTTGAAACCTTTATAGAATTTCTTAAATGGGCAGATTTAAATTCCACTGACAAGATTTTCAGATTATCTTTTATTGCATTGTAGTCCTCTTGATTCACATTGTGTTGCATCAGCCTGAATCAAATATGAATGGACTGACTGTTACAGACACGTCTCATCATTAAAATGAGTTTATTCTGCCTCGTTTTTCTGTTTAGTCTAACGCAGAAGAAGGACAAAACAAACTGTCTACGTTTCATAAATGTTTGTTTAACGTAACTGTTCGAGATAAATTATTTTCCTCTACAGTGAGACAAAGGCTAAATAAAAATCAAATGTCTGAATTACACTCTTTCAGGTACAATATATCCAGGCCGCTTGGCCAAGGCAGTCTATTCAAGTCTATTTTATTGAACATTCCCTGAATCAAAAGAGTGACAAGATGACAGCTTTAAGAGATATCCTGCAAACCTGGAGACATTTGGATCTCAAATAACCAAACACTAATGATACATACCTACTGAGTTTCTCAGACTGAAAGATTTTCCATATTTGACATAATGTGACATTTGAATTGAAGAGAACAGAAACTTTTTTCATGGAAGAACAAGAACTTCACGTTGGCTCGCTATAGCAGCAGGAGATGAGTACAAAGAGAGAAACTCTGCTCATGATGAGATGTGCTCCAGTGCGTTTTTGGACAATGTATGTGTTCCTATGTGCGTGTACATGTAAATTAACCTCCTAACACCCAGACTGGTTTTTACTCAGGTGAACTTAAAGCCAAGTTAAAAACTTTCCAAAAGAAGCACCAATAACATATGTTTGAAAGCAAATTTAAAATACAACGGGCCAAAGTTTGAAATTTATACCTCCTTAAGTGCTACAAAAGAATAATGAAATATAAAACATTTTAATGGTCAGTCCACCCAAATCACAAAACAGTTTCTCACTTTTCTGTAGTGGTATCGAGCCAAGGAAAAAAGTTTTGGTTTCACTTGCAGAGGTTTTGTGACTTCTGCCTTTTGAAACAGCCACTTCCATTGGAGGGGAAACCAAAATATTTTGTGCTGATCAAAACACTGAATAATTACATTTGACATAATACTGGCCTGTCTTTCCAGAAACAATATCCCCATTCCCTGATCTCTGGATAATCCGCAGACCGTGCTGTTAATAATTTTCATTGGGCTTAGGCACATTTGGTACAACGTAGCTCCAGTCCAGAAGTCATAATGTGTCAGTGGGGGTTCAAACATTTTGCTAACAAACACCGGCACTCTTCTGTTAATGCAATAGTTACAGACATTTCAAAACAGGAAGAATGTGATGCATACTTGAACTGAGTGCTATGTGCTCTGTTTAGTTTCTTAGTATCCTGAAGGTAGAGGGAGCTGATGATCGTCAGTAGTGGAGTTGACATAATATTCATTGGAGAGATAAGCAACTGACCGAGTATTAGCCCCACAACCTAACAAAGTATCCTCTGTATCAAATATATCTTTCCAGCATGGTGGACAATGCGTCATATGACTTTGATATCTATCTATTTGAGTATAGCCGTATTTAATTATTACTTACTGTGATGTCCCTATGTTATTTTGAGAGCAATTTATGATCCAGTAGTTGGAGGTTGACAGGTTACTCTCTTGCTGCATTTGTGGTTGCAATGCACAATTTCCCAACAGCTGGATCACACTGCTGCGTACAGTGCTAAAGAGACAATGCATCATCCCCTCTAATGCACACAATGTTCTCCGTCCTTTCCTTACTGGAATGAATAAGCTTTGTAATCCCTCTGAAGGACTATAAACATGGGAGACGGATTTAAAGGCAGACAGATTCATAAGGGGTCAGAGTTGGGTGTCTTTACCGAGTATAAAGATATGTGTGTCATTTAAAGACGTGACCCTTGAGATAACGTTACATTTGCTAAGCTAAGTAAAAGTACTGTGCCTCCTTTATGACATGCTGAAGACAGTTTCAGGGGTAAAGCTATTGTCAAGCTTTCTTATGAAAGACAGTTTTGAAACTGTGACGCAATGGAGCACCTTAATGCTATGGACATAAAATTGCATTGAAAACTGACACGTAAACACATTACTGTAGGTATATGCATACATTGGCTTGCAAACAAACATTTATAGAAAATCCTATGGAACTTTTTTCACTTTCCAAATTATATGTTTGAAATTGGGACACATGTACAAGTTTAACATACTAAAAACCAGAGTGGTGATAAGTTTGAAGACAATTTGAAATCACAAATTCATTTCGGGCTGTTGGTTAAGCATGTAAGGGTGTCTATGGGCATGCATCTGTTTGTTTGAATCTGTCTGTGTTGACCACAAACCACTGACAGATCCTCTTATTCTGTTCCAAACTGTATGGCGCTACCTGTAGAGTTGACTATGTTTTGGTGAACTTTAATAGATCTCTGGTGGTGCAGAATGGACAAAAAACAATCTCTAATGTCCATATGTTGAAATCCCAATAAGTGATTGTTATATTTAAGACTTTGTGAGAAATGATCGACCATTAAACTGGAATTATACCTGTCATACTACAACGTCAAATGACAACGTGCAACAGTTTTAATAGACAGGGACACATTAAGAAAGTTAACGTTTGAAATTGTAAAGTGTATTATTAGTATTATTAGTTGCAGGTTGTATGAATTTAGCCAAGAAATTGCTGTGCACAAAAGATATGTGTGAGCAGATTTTGTCTCCAGTTCTTCCACCATAGACCACTTACAAGTTTATTTTGCCACCTGTAAAATCTCATTCTGTACTTTTTAATAACCAAATTTAAGGGTTCCTCATCAGTAATGTCTGTTAACTTTATGTTTATCATTAATTACAATATATTATTGTCAGATTTTTTTTAACTGTCAAATTTTGATATTGGCATTAGCCATAATAATAAAGTATCATTACTACACACTGTTATTATTATCTTTAGAGCTGTAAATGGACATTTGAGACAGATGTTTTATTTGATGGTAGTCCAAGATAGTTTCTGAATATAGTTAAATTGGCCGATGTATGCCAGCAGTGCCAGTTGTCTTTTTTACTTCAATTTCATGGTGTACTTTGTAGTCACGGACTAATTGAGTGGTCTTTCAAGTCTTAAATGTTTTAGGTAATTATACACATGCTCTTCATTACAACCTATTATTTCTCTGTGTGGATTGAATTCACTGTCAGGGAAAGTGTGATACTGTGGTTATTTGCTGGAGGTCCAGACCCTCTTTCACAATGATCTGGCGTTCTGGGTATTCCGTGCTAAGGGCTGCAAACACAGAATTCCCTAGGTTGCATAACCACAGATTTCCTATGGGGAAATGAAGGTTTACGGCCCTGAAATGTATCAAGTTCAGCTGCGTGCTCCCCCTCCCCCTCAGGGCCTCCCCTTTCTCCCGCTGCCCCAAGACCACCTCTCCACATCGCACGAGACTCCCCAGCCTCCCTCCCTGTTCATCTTCACTTGCCTGGCTTTCTCTTGCTCCCCCTCTCTGTTTGTCTCGTTCCATCCTTCCCAGCAGTGTTGTTAACAGCCTTCCATCAAACTCCCCGTAGATTTTGCCCTTGTCTGCACATGTTGTTTGTAATGTTGGACACATGTGGTTCTCTGCGTCATGCTTCCACACAAATGCAAATATAATACTATTGTTCTAAAGCATTGCGAAGAATATTGAATCACAGTCATAGAGTCATTATTTATCCCCAGAGGTCCATCAAACTACACAGTAGCTCTTTAGCTGCTTTTTGCGGAAAAAGAAGTGAAGACATACAAACATGTAAACAATAACGCTGCTCTAAACTCATGTTACATTTTTTGTAATTGGATCAACTTTATAATAACTAATATTTATTACATAAGCAACAAGTACATCTGATAAGTAACTACCCATTGGTAAATGCCCACTTATACACACTGTTTAAACAATCAACTTGCATACATTCAGTGACAGACTTTAAAAGCAATATTTTGGTCTATAATGAAACTCTTTGTCATTACTGGAAGGAGAAGAGTCAGATTTATAATTTTATTGTTTGATAACTCTAATGCACAACAGACTAAGAAAAGTGCGCGGGAATCCCAGATTTTGTAAAAAGAAAAAAAAAGTATTTAAAAAATATAAAAAGGATTTGTGATTTCAGGAGCATTTTATTAAACAAAATCTGTAGGTCTTGGAACACCTTGTAAGTATAATTTATGTGTCTGGCATGCCTGTGCTGCATCTTTTTTCTTGGACGTCTGCAGCTTCACATCTACGACAGTTCTTTCTCATTCTTTTTGGCTTCAGCCTCGCCTCATCCTGCTGGGAATACACAGCCTTGAGTCCGAAATGTGTTTACATTTTGAGCATGTTACAAATTATCTGCTAAGACTAACTTTGCGTGACTTGGCAGAAGCCTTCACCTTGCTCAGATGTTGTTTGGGTCAAACGTATTTCAGGGGTTTGCTCTCTCAATTGGACTGTCTTTATCTGACAGGGGTTCTCCAAGCCAGATGTGAACCCAGGCAAAAGGTAAAGCTCGTGCTCTCTGTCGGTGTGTGCGTGCACACATGTGTGCCTGCACGCATATGTTTGTATGTGTAGACATATGGTGTGGGAAACCTGCCGAAATGTGTGCGATATTTTGCTGTACTGACAAGACTCCACTTATACTCAATACAATATAAACTCAGAGGGAATTGATATAACATTTGACCATGTCGATGTATTTTTATCTTCCATCATAAATGAATAGATTTATCCTGAGTTGTATTACCACATCTCAGCCACTCTTATCTGATTGAGTGGTTTTATTCGTGTATATCATGTGTCTAGGATTGTCCAAGGACACAAAAGTTTTCCCAAATGTTTCTTTGCAATGCGTATTCAATCTTCTTAAAGACAACATCAACAGATTTGATTATCTTGTCATTATATCAGCTAAGCTGGGAAATTGACTGCTTAATATCTCCAGAGGACTGCAGTAATGTCATGGTTTGAAAGGCTGCAGTTGCTTAATGCATAAGGCCTTTTCTCTGCAGGTTTGTGCAAATTATAGTTAAGAGTCAACATTTTATCAAATGATATTCAAATATTAGATTTGAACTAGTCCTGAAACAGTCATATTCTTTTTAAAATCAACATTGCAAATAACAAATCATACATTTTGTACCCATTTATCTTAATACTGTTTTATTATACGTTAAAAAGACCCTAAATTAGATATTTAACAACTGTGTTCACCTTACATATTAATGGTTGGCATACAAATAGTAAAAATACGTTTATTTCTTAAATCTGGACTGCATTGCAAAGTATGTTCCTAAAGTGAGTGTTGAGTTTTTATCACTCTTCATCTTACTCACTGCCCAGCTTTGTACCTTTTAGGGATTCATACATGAATAATAAGGCATGGTTTATGTACAGATTTTCTGCTTAAAGTTGCATTAAGTGACTTTTTTACATTAGAGAAGAAGCAAGTTGTACGTCATGGCAGCAGATAATGGCAATTGAAAGTTGAAGATAGGAAGGTAAACCCTTTATCATATCAAATAGACTAAACTAGGAAAAGTGCTTGTCAATTGTGGGGATATTACATTATGGATTTCCTTTTTAGTGGATGTGTAAGTAAACAATTGTTTGTTTGTATGTTACCAAAGGAACTTTATAAGTTTCATGCAGTGAATTTGTTTTGTCAACTCTTTTACTTCTTAGTGGTGAAAAAAAACCCATCAATGCAACTTTTTAATACTTTACTTCAACAGTTGCACAGTAAATGTTCCAGGTAAAACAATACACACTGTAAGGTAAAGAGACACATATCTATAACTCGTCTGTTTTATATAAATAAAACAACTAACTCACAACCATGAATGATAAGGTACTGTAATGCTAAATGAGATATTGCAGTGATATTGTGAAGAGTGAGTCAGTTGTTGAGACAAGATGAGTATCTGATTAGGTGTGGGAAAATAAATGGACCTCATGGTATGTGCTGCTTACATTTTGCGTTTTAGATATACTAAAATATGGGAATGTCTTAACAGGAAAAACATGATCTTTTAATACATAGGATAATGAACTGGTAACACAAATCTTTTATCATGTTGTTCACTTCGTATTTTAATCTGGATATCTTTTCGGCAGCAGCAGAATATTTTAGCAATTCAAAATCACACCTTGATAATGAAGAAGGGCGTCAATGAGCAGCTACAATGCATTTGACCAGAGTATGGTCTACGATGCAGGGAGGACAGACAGATCAAAACAGATCATCCTACAACATTTTACCAAACATGCAGTTGTAATCTTATTTATTGTGCCTCTATTTTTTTGTGTACTCTGAGCACCAGTAAAAAAGACAAGTCCCGCTTGCTTCAGCACATTTACAGTATCTCTGTTGATCGCACAGGTGTCCTCGTCTGGCTGGGTGTAGATCGTCTTTGGGAAAGGATATAGTCCTGACAATGTGTAATACTTTTGACTGTTTTATAAGAAATTACATAACTGTTTTTATAAGGAAATATAATATTTTTCTCAAAATAACAATAACATTGAGTAGACTCTAGTGACTTTACAGTTTGTGTAACAGTTGAAGATATTTCAAATATTCAGTTTCAATATACAGTTCAGTGTCACCTTGTGATGTCTGGAATATTTTAATGTGCTGTGGTTTTCACTCATGAAACTGACAACATATTATGGACAAAACTACATAACTAATCTACAACTTGAGAAGAGTGGAGCGTGATGTCGGTAATGAGTTTACATGTGTCTGTTAATAATATGTGATTGAAATCATACACAATTTGCGACTCATCAGTCCTCTGCTTTTTCAGTCCACCCTCCTGTCCGCCTCCCTGCATTTCATAGGGATGAAGTGACATGCTTTTTGCTCCCTCCTGGTCTTCTTCCCTCGCATCGGCCTTCCCTTCTGAGACAGAGCTATGAACATGTCTTTTCTAATCCACTTTGCAGAGGAGTAAGCATTGAAGTAGTTTTCTAGGAAAACCTCCTTGAAGTTGCAGTTATCATTGTAGATCCTCTGCAACAATAACACAAACATTGCAGCATTAATACAAAACAATCTGAGGTTGTCAGCATTTATCTTTCGAGACAATTCTTGGTCATGATTTTTCAAGTTGGATGCTCTGCTGTGATTGTTCTGTCTCTGCTGTATGTATGACTTTTCTCACTGAGGAATTACCTTGCCTTGCAGCTGTCCATCCTTGGTCATGGAGATGTAATACTGACTCTTCACGCCTTTGATAGCCAGTATTCCCCCCTCAGACACTGTCCTGATCTCCAGGATGCCTGAGGAAAATGAGACATATTAGAGGACAGATAAGGCATTGTCGATATCCAACTTTCACTCTAGACTCCACACAGCCTTCAACATTCATCTTCATTAACAAACGGGATGGAAGTTCCTGTGGTTAATCAGTCTGTGGTCTCTCTGGATTTATTCAAGTCTTGTTAACTGGCCTGGGTGGCCA
The DNA here is from genome assembly GCF_963691925.1 of Scomber scombrus. Lineage (NCBI taxonomy): Eukaryota > Metazoa > Chordata > Actinopteri > Scombriformes > Scombridae > Scomber > Scomber scombrus. The sequence goes on along the minus strand of NC_084970.1, from coordinate 27,979,734 downwards.
TTACACAAACCACAACCTATGCCATAACACATATGGGAGACAGATTAGGGCTCACTCCCCTGGGATTGAGAAAACTACCTCCTTGCATGTGCTTTGCACGCTACAGTTAAAAAAAAAGAAGAAGAAAACCCCCAAACCAGCCTCAATGTGCCATTTCGAAAGGACATAAATGCAGATTATGTATCAGCAATATTTATAAATTTCCAAAGAAAAGATTAACAATATGATTAATAAAAGAACAATATTTGCAGTAATGATTACAATGTGCTGTTTCCGTGAAACTGAAGGCATTACTTACTCATCTTGCCAGACTTGTGTAAGAATTCATTTTTACTATCATTTAATCATTTACAATCATTTAATCCAACAGATACACACACCACTGATTATTAGTCCACCAGTCACAGGTCTATAAAGTTCTATTTGGCTCAATAAAGATCTAAAAAATGTCACAGGACTAGCCAAGTCTGAAAGGCTTTCGCATGAGTATTTCAGATCAACTTCCCAGTTTATTGCATCTATTTTGCCTTACCTCATCATGCTATCAAAACTAAACTTTTATGTATATTGAGCATTGCTCTTGTAAAGCTAAACAATCATTATTGCAGTTCTGTTCAATCTAATAGAAGATATCTCACAAATCCAAAACCATACAGTAAAACAAAAATATTCATGTCAAGACCCCATGGTCTGATGATGACAGTTTTTTGGAAATAAACATTACTGTTAATGTATACATATTGCAGAAACTCTTCCTTTTGACAGGCAGAGGGAAAAAGGGAAGGCCCATATTAAGGCTTTTCAGACGGACATTGAGCATGCTTTATTTTAGTGTTTGCTAGATCACAAACAGATGGCAGTCTCCCAATCTTGGAATGCTGTTTGTACTCTTCTTGCACTATTTGACTAAATATTATTGCCATTTTACTCTTTGCTCACTTTCATTTAACCCTGTTTTCCTATTGCCCTGTTGAATTTTATTCAGCATGACTTGAGGCGTTTGTGATCTGAAGGTTCATATTAACACTATTTGACCTACAGTGCATCATAATTTGCAAACATTTTAGTCAATCAATCACTCATTACTATTTATTTTATATTCAATCATTCATTGGTGTGAACTGTCGATGCAACTGCATATTTTTCCCTCAAGTTGGGATTTCAGCGTCTTTTAGTTGTGAAAAACAGCATTTTATAGCACGAAAGTGCTGTTCCCATAATATGACATGTAACAGCCACAGTTGTTTGGTCTACTGTAGAAAGATGGAACACATTTCCACACACACACATATATCATTAACATTTTGGCTCTGACAAGGTTAGCCTCACAGGCTACTCTCAGCTTGAACAGATTTGTCATCACTCACTGGTCCAGCCCCCGGCGAAACAAACTAACTCGTGGGTAATCCTTAATTCTGCTTTCTCTGAACACAATTTGAATCCGGTGTTTATGTTCACTGGTGGGATATTGGAGACATCTTCCATGAATAGTGCATGTGAAACTTTGTGATAATTTTGTACTGCTACATACTAAATGTCTTGTTAGTACACAGAGGTGATGTTTGAAAACACTTGATGTAATTGTAATGACTTGTATTCAGTCTCTCTTTAAACACAAATCAATCTACTGTATAGTGATACTAAAACTACAAAATACTCCATATATGTACCAGATTATCTATTTTTTGTTATGGCTTTACCAAATTACAGTCAATTTAACAGCAGCTATAAGATACCACCAGTCTCTCAGTTATTTTTATGTGGCTGCACCTGATACCAGGTCTATTATGCCACAGTCTGAGTGAATCAGTTGAGAACTGGGCTAAGTCATATTACAACATACTCATACAGTTACTGTGTAGGAACTCCATGTTTTTTAGTTGTCATGCTGTGGTTTAGGATTTGTTGATTGCCGACTTGGAGGTTGTTTATCTGCTCTTTTATTATATTCTATTGTTATCACATTTTGGTCAAACTCAAATGAAACTGTAAAATCATATATAGTATATAGTCATATATCATCTTCCACATACACCAAAACCTACATGTGTTATTCATTGACATTTACTATTTTGTAAAGAAGTAAATCCCTATGTCTATCTTATATGTACTATGAGTTTGTTTGTTTTTGAGGATATAGTTACACATTAGGGGGGGGGGGGGGACTATTGTGTACTGGGAACTATTGCAATACCTCTGACCAGAGCGAACACGTGATTTCTTTTAGATTGATTGCATGGTTAGAGCGCAACTCCTTTCTTTCATTGATGCTCAATATCAGTGTCATTTTATATCTATAACAATGTAGGTTCACAAGTATGTCTTCCTTTTTTAAAATGCAATTAAGTTAGAAAAAACTTGTTTTGTGGTGCAAGAGATGAGTATAGTGGAAGTAAACCTATATTTTAGTAGCAGAGGCACATGGAATGTAGAAGCCAAAAATAATCCTGCTCCCATTTTCTCATTTTGGTTTCTTTCTTTCTGTCTTTTTCTCTTTTTGTAAAAAACAACAACCAAAAAAACAAACCTTTACACAATCAGCTTTTCGGGACATCTTGTTCACTGCAGCCAAAAAGTATGAATCATTGATTTATGGCATATATATCTGCTCTCCACTGGTCTCTTCAAAGGCTTGTTGGTTAAATTTCTGTGTGCTTTTTGCGTGCTATTGTCAGCCACATATGGGTGTATCAATTTTTCTGTCTTTCGTGGCCAATTGTTGCACAAGAATCTTTTCCATCCACTTTGAGGCATTTCCCTGTCATGCCAACATTCCAGCCACAGCCGCACTGTCAGATAGGAGGAAATGATAACTACTTAAAACATCCTCAAAATGACATGATTTCCAGTAGTATCTAAAAACATGCACTTGGAAAAAATGTTGGCTTTAAATAAACAATTAACTTTATTAAATCAGTGAGCCTTGTTAACTGAAATGCATTTCTTGGCAAATTTTGCATTTGATTGTATGTGGCAGTAATTTACATAAGGCAAATTATTGAGGTTGATTGTTTAAGGTGATGTTTACTTCATGGAAATGGTGGTTTCACCAGACACAGTGTGACATCTGTGTGAGAAGTCAGTTGCTTACCATACATTTGTCAGATAATGATTGTGATTCATTGTTCCATTCCTAATATTTGTGCCAATTCTGTGTCCCAAGACCTTATCCCATGGCTTTGTGTTTGTGGGAAAGTATATCAGGCTGAGCCAGTGTGGGTCTGCCAGTGTGAGTCCGAGGTCACAGAGGCCTGTCTCCAAGCCCCCTCAGTTTACTTCATTACAGACTGTGTTTAGATACTGTTATGGTTTAACAGGCCAAAGCCCCCACCTGCTTCATTTTACTCCTGTCACTTTGGCTGCTCTAACTGAGACACATGGCCCATTAACTTTGTACAATAACACCTCCCACGTGCTCCTGTCACCTTGACAGGCCAAAGGCTCAAAGACTCACTGGAAAGATTTCACAACTAAAAGCTGCATCTGGAAGAATTAAGACACTTCAAACTAAGACTAAGTCAACTCCTAAATTCGCACATGGAACATAACATTTTGTTTTTGTTATTACTAATAAACTCAGACGCACTCATAGTGAATCACTGGTGTTATAGTAAGAAAAAAAAAATCCATCCTTACTGTAGCAGTTGGCGGCATCTTGAGTCCCATTGATGTTGCCAAAGTCATCAATTGTTAGGAACCACTGGGTGCGGCTGAACAGCTGGCGGATGCGCACATCTCCTCCCTCCATGTAGTCGTAGTTCCTGGTGTGGCGCTCGTGTTTAGAGCAGTTCATGATGGCGGCAAGTTGTTCTGGAGTGCAGTCACTGTAGACCACACACACACTGCCAAACAGGAAGATTGCATGCAGGTACAGTCCGGAGAAGAGATTTTGAAGGTTCCATGTCAGCATCCATTTGCGCATTATAATACAATGCAGTGGGAATCAATGAACAACATACTGAAATGTGAGAAGAGATCTGTCGCTATCCCTCAGCCCAGCGACCTCCTAAACCCTGACTCGTGACTTGTGTTGTGACCTCAGGGTCCCTGTTTCTGCAGCAGGGATTCCTAGTGGGACGTTGATACAGGTCGGTTGTGGAGGAGACAGTTTGAAGCTGGTTAGGGTTGGAAGAGGCTGGAGGATAGTCTGAAGTAGAAGACGGGTGATAGTATTATGAGATGAGGTCTCTCTTCAGTCCTCAATGATGGTGTGCGTTGACTGCTCCATCCTCTTGAGACCATAGCCTGACAAGGGGCGTCATAATCCACTTCAGGAAATGTTATGCAGGTTTTCACTATTAAAAAAAAGTAGACACATTTGAGTCTAGGTATTGCAGCTGGAAAAAAGATAATTACACTGACAGCTACACTTACAAGTTGAAAGATTTTTGTTAAAGCAGGTTAAAAAAAAATCTTTCAGTGATCACTGGGATTCACCAAATTCTACAGTAGAGCCCATACATTTTCAAATAACTTGTAAAAAGCTTCTCGTATTATCTGCATTGTATTGTACATTCAACAGCAGTAAATCAAAATTGTTGTGATGTACTATGACAGGCATATGTCTCCCTGTCATGGACCCAGAACAGTGAAATATTGCATCAGTTCAGCTGGTTTGCTTCACTAGTCTATGATCTGTAATCTGCTTTCTATCAGCATACATATGTACTTTCAAACAAACAAATCTATGCTGTTTTTCTTGTAAAGAAAAATAATCTGTAGGTTAATGACTTACATGTGCTCTGAGTGATGGCAGGAGCAGTCACTGATGTGTTCCCTTTCAGCAAGAGTTTTAATTAGAAAACGTGTTAGTTCTAAAGTTGTTGTCTCAGTAGTAAAACAAGCCCAGTAATGCAGCAAAGCTAAGCAAGAGCTGGGAGCTTCTGTCAATTCCCGTAGATGTCTCCCTGACTCTGGCAGGCTGACTCTGCGCATCTTCCACTGTCGCTGTGCACTCTGCTCAGATAAATGCCTCCTGCTGACCTCACTTGAGAGCAATTAGATCCCAACCAGTCAGCTGTCCCTGGCCGAGATGCAATGGAGAAACACCCTCTGCGTGCCTCTCACTGTCACTCACCCATTGGACATGAGAGGGAGCTATAAACTCTTAGAATAGCAGGCTCTCCTTGGTATGTGCTCCCAAATACTTTTAAAACATTTGCATGCATACTCACTCCTGCAGAACTTACTACAACCTGTCTGCCTTTTCCAAGAAACATTTTGCTCTTAAATAGGTTTGTGCTGTGTGTGTTACAGATCTCACAGTGACTCACATTCACTTTAGTGAGATGGTTAAGATATCTTCTGTAATGACAAAGCTTTAAGGAATCTCTTCCCTATCATTTTAAATGTCACAATCAATTAGTGGTTTATAGATGCACTGAATCATTGGTACATATTTATTGACTCAAGTAGAAAAAAAACTTCAAAGAAGCCCTTCAGTTCTCATTCTTATTGAGTGTAATAGTGGGAAGCAATAAGTTATGGCTGGCAGGTATCCATCCAACGGGAGAAAAACAGAAGACATAACTGCTCAGAGGTAGTCATCTCCATGTCAGGGGTCGTGCACTCTTTCACTTTTTGTGATTGTATTTAAAGTCACAATTTATTGCCTTACATACCTGGCCTTTCCTTAGACTCACAACTTCAAAAGTTTATATGGGCCCTAATGACGCGCTTCCCTGGGGAGGTCAGGGTTGCAGCCGTAAGAAAGGGGGACTTCTGGCTGCAGCAGGTTTCCTTCTCATCTGGTGGTCGTAAAGACCTGATCTATTAGGTGTCACTCTGGCCCGTTTATCTGTCCCTTTTATCACCTCAGAGACAGTTCACACTCTAGTATTGCAGGCCAGGGAAATTCTACTTAACACATTGCTTAGTCATTAAAATTAATGTGAAATCATAAATTTTTTTTATTTTTCATTTTCTGAAATATAATTCCAGAGCATATACTTTACAGGCAATAGGTTTTTAAAATTTTGGATAACAAAATGTTTACAGACTCACTATTCATAAATTATCACCTTCCTGTGGTGAAAGGGTTTGCGTGACCTAGGACTAGTTTTGTCTGGGCAAGGTAGCATCTGGTCGGGTCCCCTAAGGCAAATTGCTCCCAGGGGAGGGGCCAGACTAAGACTGATTCAAAAACTCTCAACAGAATAAGTGACCTTGCCTGGAATCGAGTAACTGGGGCCCCCTACCTTAGACAGGCCCGTACTTTGCAAGCGAGACCAGTGACCGGGCTTATGGAGCCTGGTCATGCTGAAGGGTGCAGGGTCTCCATGTGTGCTTCCTGCAATGATCTGTGTTGGGTTATTGTGCCCTGCCACTTAAGTGACAGGCAAAAGTGAGTTCCTTGTAGGTCTGACCCTTAGCTTCAGTATTTCACCTCATTAATCATTAACCACCTTAATGGGAAAGGAGCCGGCACAAGTGGAAGCAGTGCAGGAGGTTGAGCAATACCAATTAAATACAGTTGCCCTCACCATAACATACAGCGCCAGCTAAGGAACCAAACTTCTTCCCGCAGGCTGAACTTTGTCCTTTTCCGGAGATGTCAAAGGTAAAAGGCATGAAGTGGATTTTGAGTGCTGTTGTGTTGGAAACTCTCCTCAACCTTACCAATATGCGTCTGTATTGCAAGGGGAGGGCTCTGCCTTTTAAATGTGTTTAAACACTAAACAGCAACTTAGAGTATCTATCCACTGTAGTATCTCAGGGTGCTGTCCTGGAGAGGGCGCTGCCAGAGCTGGAAGAGTCAGGGGAAATCTTGTCTATCTCTCTGGTTGAGGTCAATAAGGTAGCTAAGAAACCCTGCAGTCATAACATCCCCTTTTGCATTGAGGTCAGGGACATTTCTTAACCTTTCCTGACTGACCGAATGAAGGAGTTAACATATCTTCAGGTCGTCTTCACAAGTAAGACTGAGTATGAGATTTGCATGTGGATTTAAGCAGCAAAGCTCTCAAACAGTAATAACTGATGACTGTATGGCCATGAACTCAAAATGAAAGAATAGGATCACACACACAAGCAGTTCACCAAATGCCAGACATCCGCAGTTAGGTGGTGAGGTATTCAAAAGGAGCTCAGAGTAGAGCTGAAGGAGGCAGTTTAGATTGTTCAGGTATCTGATCAGTAGTCCTTGACGTGGAGGTATTTATGTTATGTTCAACTGTGTGCAGACCCTAATGCAGACCCAAAACATGCTTGAAGTATTAGATATCCTAACTTGCCTAGGAACACCTCAGTAATCCCCTAGGAAGAGCTGGAAGACATACCTGAGGTGGCCTTAGGCTTTTGCCACCATGACCGAGTATTGTATGCAATGTAAAATAGAAAGTAGCAAAATAAGTATCTGCTTTTCTCACCACTCCAATCATTAACTTCCTGAGTGAAGGTCACTTCCTGTACTGCCACCCATCCACATGACCACTGTTCCCACTTTGGGATGGGTCATTGGTAACAAGGATATTGTGTGTATGAGGACTACTTGGAGATTTGTTGCCTTTTCGGTAGCTAAAAGGTTCAGCAATATTGTTGCATGCAGCTGGAACACATATCTAATAGTTGATTGCTGCAATCAAATGTAGCTCTTTGTAGAATTATACAAGAACCCCAAGTTCACAGGTTAATGACGGCATCATTAACCTTTCAGGATGAGGAAAGTGGCGAGAAGGAAATTGTAGACATAGCCGACTTCAAATTCTCTTTAACATGTTTTTGTATTCTGACTTTGTTCTTGGAAGATGTTTGGGCTTACCCCTGTGACCTTTGCTTTGACTTAACAACATGTAATGTTTTTTGGCCTCTAAACAGGTCATTTTGTTACAGGGACTGCTTTTCCCAACCATTAATTGCTTAAGTAGTCCCCTGTTTTGCTTCTAACATCACTCTTATTGTTGTGCTTTGTCCAACTTATTATAGTGTTGTTGCCACTGGAGCTCTGCGACTGTAAAATGATATGCTTTAGGACCTTGCTCTTGTCAGTGTCACATTTTATATCACTCCTTAAAACAGATCTAAAGACACTGTTGTTGTTGGGTTTTTTTTGTCTTGTTTCTTTCTTCACTGGTCTACCTGGTAGTAGTGATGGTAATACTACTGAAACTGTAAAGCATCAAAAGGCTCCAATATGGTACTCACATCCCCAGAAAGAAAGACTATATATCCCTATGTGAAGGCTCAGGTGATACTTCATGCCATGTATATACTGCAGATAAATCAGAATTTACTTTAGCTGTCTCTAGCTTGTGTGAGTGTGTGTGTGTGTGTGTGTGTGTGTGTGTGTGTGTGTGTGTGTGTGTGTGTGTGTGTGTGTGTGTGTGTGTGTGTGTGTGTGTGTGTGTGTGTGTGTGTGTGTGTGTGTGTGTGTGTGTGTGTGTGTGTGTTTGCTGGTAGTTTGGTTTTATAGCCTGAATGGTTGCCTGCTTCAGTTCAAGGATCAAAGGACCAGCACTGTCTGGAGTTTACAGTAGCATAGGAAGTGCAGTGGCCGTGAGGCAGGCACAATAGACCTGCGTGAGTGAAGCTCTTTAAATCTCAATGACTATGTGCCTTCACTTCCATCAGCCTGCCTCACTACTTTGCTTATCTCTCTCCTCCTTTCTTCTTCTTTCTGAGTTATTTTCTGTTTTCGACGAGCGGAGGTCACCGTTTAAAATCTAAGAAGTCCTTTTAATTGATTCCCATCGCTGACTGTTATGTTGAAGGTTGCTAAAGCCAGTAGAGTCTGTGAGTCTTTGGATGATTGCAGTGTAACACGCAAATATGCAAGCTCACGATGAGCTCAAATCCTGTTCCAACTCTAAATTCAGAACCGGCAGCTCCATTCTCCGAGCCTTGCTGTGTGTATGCCAGCTTCATCATCCAGCAGAAACTTACATTGACACTATGATCGGTTGGTCTCATTGCTGCTAAAGTTATGTTTAAGTATTAATTTCGCTTATGTCTAATTTTCCCAACAAAATTTTACCATTTTACTAATTATCATAAAAGTAACCAAAGGATTGGTCATAGCTTTAGTAGTTATTTTGTTTTGATTTGATTTATATTTTTTTTATTTTTAAGTTGGCGAGTTCTTCAGCATTTCACAAATGACATTTCTGAGACATGCACTTTCTCTCTAAATGCACTTTAATGCACTGTGCTCTCTTGGGATTTATATAGGTTTTTTTTATAATTTTTTTAAAGGAATTTTTAAATACATATCTTTATCCTTTCTGTTGTTGTTGCACTGCTGTGGGCTTGGAGTAACAGTATTTAGATTTTTGTCTATTTTCTTTTGTGAGTGCATAAGAAAATGACAATAAAACAAAATTGTTAATCCTCAAATACAATATTATAGGGCTAGCCTCTCTGAGAACTTGTGTTAATTTTAAAAAAAGAAGAAGCAAATCACACATCACTTCACTGTCTGAAGGCTCATCAAGTAAGCAGTTGTTCGACAAGTTGTTTCCAATGTCTCTTACGCAGGACAGGAATATTGCTCTGTGATTCATTGCTCTGTTGTATCTCAAGAACCTCTTCGAATGTTAGCACATGAAGCTAGATCCAGAATTTATGACAGTTTCCACTATTACTGCAGAGACATCTGCCTCCACACAGGGTCTGCTCCCAACACTCTAAAAGCATTCCTGGAGAGAAGAGCCTCTGTGTGCTGTGTGTGTGTGTGTGTGTGTGTGTGTGTGTGTGTGTGTGTGTGTGTGTGTGTGTGTGTGTGTGTGTGTGTGTGTGTGTGTGTGTGTGTGTGTGTGTGTGTGTGTGTGTGTGTGTGTGCTTGCTCTTTACCCTGTCTTCTAGTGATATGACTGCATTTATGCTAGGAGAATGGATTATGTCTAAGGTCAGTCTATTCTTAGCACTGTTTTAGACTGTTTGGGTTTAGCTTTTGCTTTCTAAATTCCACGATAATTGGGGATCTCTAGGGATGGAGCCTCACAACATTAGCTCTAACTATAAATAACTGTAGCTTACAAACACAGACACACTCGTACACACACTGTACACACACTGTACACACACACAGGCTGGGGTTTTTTTTGTAAAATATCCTGCAAAACCAGTTCAGTTTGAAAAATTAAATACTCATAGTTAACTGGAAACAGTCCATATACAAAATAAATCATACATCTTGTTCTCCCCAAACCAATGTCACCTTATCTCAATCATATTCAGTCTGCCCATCAGTTCAATTAATATATATATATATATTTTTAGAATAAGCACTATTTTTCATGTTTCGAAGCACATAATCTAGCCAAAGTAGAGATGCTTTAGTCTCTATATATTTAGTTTGGAGTCTTTTTTTCACTGAATTGTTTTATACAGATCAAGTTGTCCAAATATGCACTCTTCACAAGTTAAATATCATCTCACTAAAAAAATAGGTTTTCAGTGCTGAGAATGTACTCACCATGTACAGTAGAATACAAAATTGGAATACTGAAGCTTTGTCTGTGACGGCAGGCTTTGCAGTACTCTGTTAACACGGCACACGTATACACAATGTCACACACTCTGCTTGGCTGCTTTGAAGCGTCTCTTCCCGGCTCCTGCGGACACACTGAGTGTTAGTGCAGTAAAAGGTGACACATGGTCACAGCTCAGGTCATCACTGCTGCCTCTGCCTGGTCTGAGGTGTGAGTCGGATGTTTCTAATGTGTTTCAGCCTTTTTTTAGGAAATATTATTGTCTTATAGTGTATTAAACTAAATATTTAGCTAAGCCTGATGCTGATGACATCAACATGATTTTTTTCATTCACTAAACATCTGATCACTGTGTAAATGTCAGTTAATACCTGTATAATTGCAGTACATGATGGCTGCATTATATTGTGGGAAATAAAAGCCATTGCCAAGTTATTTTCAGAAGTTTTTTATTTGAACATGGATTGATTTGTTGGTAGGCACATTTCTCGATGCTGTAGGCAGTTAGTGCATTAGGACCGGTGTAATCGGCCTTGTTAAAGAATGTGAACTGGTGTTGTGCTTCATTGTCGGGGGAATACTCTGATCCCATCTAATGCAGGAACAGCTGTTAGGGATCACAGTCTTAACTGCTCACCATATCTGTTCATGTATCAGAAAAAGCAGAGCCTTGCTTATAACAACATGCTCTGGCTTAGTGGCTTTATAGGAGAAAGAGGTTCTAAAATAAGCACTTTGAGTTTCGGGGTCTGAACAGTTGACAGTTTACATAGAAACCTCTAATTCAGTCCGTATTTATAATCCAAAACATGAATGCATAGAGAAAAGATACCAGCTGTTTTTTGGAATATGAGTCATTTTGTGCACACTGTAATTTTCTTGTAGCTAAAATATTGACCAATTTCTTTTTAATTTACAAGGACAGGGACACTCTTACCCCATATTCTTTTCTTTTCTTCTTGTGTAGTAGACTTCACTCCTCCAATCATCAAGAGAGTAGTACCAAAAGCTACTGTTTATATTTTATAATGCAATGACTTTCTAGGGTTTCTTTTCCAATAGATTTATTCTCCGATTGATTATAAATTCTGGTCATAATATGCAATTTTGAGAAAATATGTGTGTTTCATATGGAGATATGGTAAATGAACCAGCTCTTTTTATGAGCAAATGCAAATGAGTTCACGCTCTGCTTGTATTTATTTATTTACAGTAGTTGCATTGTTATCCGGTTGCAAAACATGAATTTGACTGCCTCTGCAAGTTTCACCTTTTATACATCTTTGCAGATGTGGTTGCACTGTGAGGAAAATCAAACCTTTGCACCTCATAACCTCTCATGTAAAGATCTGTTCCACTCTGATTCCACTTTTTCTTTCACCTTTCTACCGTACACCAAGCCACTTTTATGTCTAGAGTAAAACAAATTGACCATTTGTTACATTGTTGGACTTACTGCCAGACAGACCATATTTTAAGGTGTGTGTACTCTGTCATGCATTGTACTTTGATTATTTTATGTCAGTGAGTTCTTTTTGATAATGATGACACTGACAGAAAAGATGAAAGTCTAATGTATCAATACATTTACAGGTATATTATTGAGGTTAATATTGTTGTAACTCATATATTTCATAGCACTAGCAGTGTGTGAAAACTCTACTAGCTAGCATCCAAAAGGGGGACCAGTGTGTGGTAAAACATAATTTTTTCCTACGTGTATGTAATTTGTTATTTTTGTTTCAGTGATTTTTTTCTCCACTCAGCCAATTCTCGATAGGTTAAATGGCTGCGGTCATGTCCACATGAAGCAGTGCTCATTATTTGTTACATTCACGGTACAAAAGTCACTAAAGTAAATTGTTTATTGGAAAATATGCTGCCAGAGAAAACCATGACCAATTGTAGAATGCTAAATGTCAAATTGTGGGCCAAATTTAAAGTTCAATTCAGGGATTATGAACATGGAGGTCTTTTTTCTCTCTTCCACTCCCCTGTCTTATTTACCCATTTTGTCATGTTAACTTTAATGTCACGATAAAAGAAAATATTTATTTTCATGAATACGAATGAATTTAGAAATTCAATATAACTATATTATGGTGCTCTTCTCAGCCAGTTCAACACTAACACAGCTGCCTTTTTTCCTGTTTTTCGTCTGAGTCAGGTACCGCACTAATTCTACAGCAGGTAGAGCATTCATTATAGTGTCTATATTTATAGGTTTCATTTTTTATGTTTGTTTCTGGTTACATACAGGCTACAGTGATGTGACAAATACACAAGTGATACGATATTATATACAGCACATACAGACAACTACTTTGTATTACTTCATTCTTTCTTTCAGTTTTGTGTAAATTTTTTAGTTATCAAGTTAACTTGGTAACTTGCAAGTTTAAAGTCAGCATTAGACAATTTAGATGGAGTGTGATCATAATGACTCCCAGCAGCCTAATGCTTTATTTAAAGACAGCTTTATATAGAGAATTATCTTAAAGAATAAAGAAGAATCAGAAGAATCAGCCCTCCAGGAGATTGCTGTCACGGCCGTTTGCAGACCCACAGTTGCTTTCCTCTTTGATACAAAACACTTCCAGATGAGTGTCTCATTATTTCTTTGAGTTTCTGAATTACTATCCCCTTCTTCTTCTCCTTCTCGGTCCTCTTCTCACTTCACTGTCATTACTGCCATTACCTTTGTGTCACGTTAACTGTGTCTGTTTCTCTGTTGCTATAGACAACTGGTGTGCAGGTTGTTTTACAGTAATAATATGTTAAACCTTCTGCACAACATGCTTTAAAAAAAACTGTGTGCTAATAAAATGCCATGGCTCATCTATGTGCAGCACTTTGCATTCATGTCTAATCATAAAAAGTTGGGGAGGGGGTGTTCACACAGCAGGGTGCAGTGATAATAACATGAGTGAGGTTCAAACACACCAAGCGTATTAACTTCATGAGCCATGCGTGGGGCTTTACCGAGCTAAATGGTGCAATTAATGAAGCTGGCATGTATGTGGCATTGGAGCGGTGTGTGAAAAGGAGGGCTAAACGGCCAAAACTGTTTTATACAATGTTTCTAAAGTTGCTCTAATCCCTAAGATTTTGTCAAATAGTTACCAGTAAAGATATGTAATGCTGTATTTCTTTGTCAGTTGGAATTTGCAGCACGTTAGGATAATACTAACAGTCTGCATCCTTTGTATCATAATAAGATGCATCGTGACCCAAACATAGCTTAGGAGTTATAATGGGACACGGCAGGCCCAACATTGGATTTCTCCACATGTTGTAGCTGTGTTCATGGAGCTCTTGTAAAAGCGTTATGTCATGTAATCTTTTTTTATCTTTTCAAAAAGCACAAATACAAGAACACATACACAAATAATAGATTCAAAGGTGTATTTGTTTGCTCTTATTAAAGCTTGAATCCTTAGCATGTCTAACTAACAAGCTTACTACCTACAGTACAGTAATAACCTTGCACAGTGCTAACGTTGTCGCCAAGACCAAGGCCATTATTCCATGGGATTACTTCTTTTAAAAAAAGCCCAATTCATGATAGCATATTCACTGTGTAGTATTTCACCATGGTGTGAAAGCTGGTCTTGGATGTTACACTCCATTGAAGGGCGCCAAGGAGATCCAAGATAGCGTTACATTTGCCAAACACATAGTGAGTCCTATCCTAAAAGCCTTTTTTCTCAACAACAATCTCGAAGACCTCTGTTTTGTTGTAGTGGCACGTATAGCGATAAGCAGTAATAGCAGGTGTGTTTGTATCACTTCCAAAAAGTGGCACCTGTGTGACGTCAGTCAGTTAGCGATTGGCAACTCTAGCAGAAACCAGAAAAAACGATGCAACTTCACACACAAGTGAGTTGAAGAGCGAATCTGTTGCGTGAGATCCGCCTACACTTGAAAACGCATCATTAACTGTCCACCCCTAGTTATTTTTTCTGGGAACGTCACCACCAACACTCGGTTCGTAATAGGCCCTCTGCAAATGCAAAGACTTGCTTCAATTAAAGATTATTCCTTTAACATTAACAAATCCAATTCATGGAGCTATTATTAAAGCTGTTAGCTTTATTTGCTAGATAGTCACAGCTGATAATAAACTGCCAGTGACTGCCTATTGTGTACCTCTTTCTGAAATCAGTGAACTATTGTTTCAAGAGGTAAATTTGCTCCTTGTCATCATAAACTGCACATGTGCCATGCAGGGGCAGGTTTATCCAAGAGCTTGTTTTTTCTGATAAGTTTATTTTTAATTAGTCGTTTGAAGATATAAAAAGGGGGTGTGACATCATGATTGACAGCTGTGACAGCCGCTTTCAAACCTCTGTCAGCCATCATCCGGCCGCCTGACTTTAATGCACAGACAAAGCCCCCAGGAAGAGTGCTGGGCTTTGAAGTAAATTTTACATGTAATTACAACATCATGTGATGCTATTGAGCCCAAAAAGACTTTTCCCATAGACTTACTTTGTGAAAGAGACGTCTGAAAAAGCAGATGCATTTTTCTGAGGACCACAACCCCCGCGAAAGGATTTGTTTTACTATTAGAATTTGATCTGTTCGGTCAGAATGTCCAAAAGTCGAGAAGAGATGCACAATTCAAGTTAGCCGGAGGCTAATCCATAATTAGCCAGCTCAGCCAGTGGAAGCCACTAATGCACTTGTTCTATGGGCCCAACAATGCCTAAGCTATGTGGAGGAGTAGGACGTTTTTTGGCGTCATGCGCCACCTAACAGCTTTCATAGGAATGAACAGGACCCCGCTGCCAACGTTCTTTCCAGTTCTCTTTGTACATCCATGGTGCAGACTGGCTCCAAGTGACGTCCCACTAGCAAAATGGCAGATATTTTCGCTTCACTTTTGCATAGCAATAGGAAGTGTTTATATGCATTCAATGTTAGCCTCTCATGTGTTCTTCCATATGGGTGGGATGTGAGAATCCTTAAGTGGGTGTGTTGTAAATAGTTTGCCTAAACTGTTCAACCTCGGCTACTGCAGCACTTGTGACGGACAACAGACAGACAAATCAAATCTGGACAGCCTCTGCAGAAGATACACAGACAGACAGTCCCTGTAACACTGATATACGAGTAAAAACATACTTACCTTTATTTATATAACCTTAAACACACTGCACCGTTGATCCAAAGTGCCTTACAGGACACCCAGAAAAAAAAAAAAATCCTATGGGTCCTTGATTTCAAACAGAAGTTGACTAAAGCAGGCCTCTTATTTCTTATTACTGAAATTACAACTGTTGCTGGCAGATTTGATCAGGTAGCTGTAATGATAGCTCTGTGAGTTGTTTGAAAATGCTGTCTCTGTCTGAACTGACTCATTTAAAAATAAAAAAAACCCATTAAACAGAGATATACACTTCATGGCTACATATGTGATATCATTCTAAAAAACTGAAGCTACATATCCCGAACAGTCAGCATCCTAACCTGTTGATCATCCATGTAGAAGACATGGAAGTGAAGGAGCACTGTTGCTGTTGTATTGTTGTTTTCTCAAAGGATAAAATACACATAACCTCCAAAAGCCTAATATGCAGAGTATTGCTGTTGCTACAGCACCATGCAGACTCCAGGATGTGGAGAAATCCAAACCTGCCGTGACGAGTTATGGTTGCAATGTTTGAGGGAAGAGTCAGTTTGTCTCTGATGATTATGAACCCACATTCGCTGAACTATGGTGAGGAGCTGCTCACACTTGCATTTTAATCTATTTTGGTCACAAGAAAAGAAAAACACTGCACCATCAGAAAAAAACTAATATTACAGGTAAAACATTTTTATATTGGACTCGACTTGATCACTTCTCTTTTATCCCATTACCTCTTTGTGAGTTTTAGTGAACAAGTTCTTATATGTAATTAACAATTTAATCTATTCGAGAGTCAAATTAAGCATATAAAGTGACCACAATAATATATTTTTTCAGAGCATTGCTTTATAACTTTCACTTTGTTTCACTTTTCAATCTTTCTTCATATGATTGGCTCTGGGCAACACAAATGTGTGTAATTTTTGGTAATCCAAAAATAAAATGTGTGCCCTGAAATTAGATTTACTTGAATATGTATATATAAAAAAAACAGCCAAAACCCAAAAACAAACAGACAACGTGAATACTCTGTGAATCACTTTGAGTTGAGTTGTGGTGTGGTTTGGAGTTGTTACAGATATACAGATTGCAGGAGAGGCCAGTGAGGGAGGCAGTGAGTGGCAACATCTCCAGCTGGTCATAAACACACACATTAATTAGCTGTCAGCATTTTTTATTGGCAATGGTAATTAGAGAAAATAATAAGCAGACAAAAAGGATTCATGATCAGAATTCTCCCCCCAGTGAAAGGCCAAATAAAATTCCTTCTGGGGCAGAGCTCGTTTTGGATCTATCTGAAGTCCTGCTTAATCTTCTCATAGCTACTGGCTTTAGTGGAGCCATAACCATAACACTGAGTCACTCAACTCTTCATTGGCTTCTGAGAGGAATGTTTGTGTCATGTGTTATGACAGACGTTAATGAGAGCCAGTATTTTGTGTTTTATTTTCATAACCCTCATTACAAAAGGCTGACAAGTTCATGGATTCACGAGAGCACAAACACACACACACGCACAACTAGGAATTTATATGCAAAATTTCTCAAAACATGACGCAAAACAAAAATCTTTTATCTAGTTTACATCTATTTCTCTCAACACTCAACATAATCTATCTTGTATTAACATGTTTATTTGCATCCACAAGTTAGTCATCATTCATGTGTGTTTGTCTAACCGGATCACCTATGCAGATGTCATATGTAAGGTAATCTGAGTGTGTTTGTGTGTGTGCACAGAGTCAAAGCTACTCGACATCCATGTGATGCATCCATGTGGTTTTATTTTTGACACGTAAAGCACTGTCTGTGGCTTCTAGATAACAATGGCTCTCAATCTCTGTTGTGCCTCCCTCTCTGTCTCATTGTAAGGATGGATGTCTTTTTAATGGTGGGAGTGGGAGAAGTGGAGCAGAGCTGGAGAACAGGAGCTAAAGTTGGAGGGAGAACAGACACATTACCTCTATGAATTCCTGATAGCAGTTAACTCGCCAGGAAGTTTCCGTTCTTCTCTTTATCAGAGTGAGACTGGCCATGGATTTGCTAGGTGATAAGGTGATGATGTATATTATGGCATCACACCATTTTTTCCTCTATTTCTTTTGTCTTTAATCCCATCCATCTTCTTATCTCACCACCTTTATCTCTCCAACAGCTTTAAATTGCTGGCTGAGCATTATTCTGGCAAGGTCAAAGGTCAGAGTTTCTTAGTGTTTCATTTCAGTCCTCTATCACCAGAGAAGCCAAGACCTGTCACAGTGGGAGGAGAGAGACAGAGATGGATACACAGGAGTTGTTCGTGTGGAGAGCAGGTGTTGTCAAGAAGACAGAGTCTGGTGCGTGTTGTGTGTGTGTATACGTGTTTGGGCGTATGTGTCCAGCAGAGACCCATGTGAGGGAACATGCATGCGAGAGGCCAGAGGAAATAACTTTTGTGAACAGTTAATGTCCTGAACTGGCCTGGTTTATAACTAAAGGTGTGCCTCTTTTGTCTGCTCGAGCCATACAAACTGCTGAACCTGTGAGGGTGACATGTGTTTCTGTTTACCTGTGACATCTGCAAAAGGGAATTAGTCATATAAAAGCATGCAAAACATTTATTTAACTGCCTTTCCGCTAAATAACCAAGCACGCACAGAAACCAGATACATTGTTTTGGTAAAATAGCAAAACGATTACCAAATTAATTTCGATTAAACATGAGTTTTATGTTTATTAGTTTTAGTTAGCTGCACATAATATTTAGTATTTAATTTGTTGCAGTGAAAATCTAACTGTCCACATGTTAATCTAACAACCACGTGATACTTTCTTTTAGCTGTGGAAGGTAATTGAAATTACTTTTGAACAACAGAAAATATGGTAAGATGGTAGAGGGGTTGTTACAGTTTATGTGAAAACCTGCTGTGAATCAGTCACTGCTACACATAGTGTGAAATGCATCAGTTCTAGTGCGCTGGCTCTGTATTTTTTGGTATTGTCAACCAGGACAGGTGCAACTCAATATGCTTTCTTGATTCTTCATAGCTCAAAGTGTGGAGCTCATGATACGGGCATGGTTTTGTGTTTTTATGCTACTCCACAGTTGAATATAATGAGGTTTTTTTCCATCTGGTCGGAGATCTTTGTTGTTGTTTCCTCAAGGTAGAAAAATACAGAGTAGTAGAAAAAATACCCCAAACACCCTCTGTACAACACCTTCAAAGTGCAGGAGAGCAATTCTGGCAGTGGGAGGCTCATCTCACTTCGCTGTAAGACAGAGTGGTAGCCATCAGACTCTACAATGATAACATCATAAGATAGTGACGGTGCACTGCAATCATTGTGAATAGTCTTTCCTCCTCTTAATATAATTTTCTTGTATATTTTTGTTGTATATGTTATTTTTAACTTTTAGGATTTTTGTATATATTATTATTATTATTTGTTCTTATTATTTATATATTTGTGTTTTGTGTTTATGTATGAGCTATTGGATACATGAATTTCCCCTATGGGGATTAATAAAGTATCTATCTATCTATCTATCTATCTATCTATCTATCTATCTATCTATCTATCTATCTATCTATCTATCTATCTATCTATCTATCTATCTATCTATCTATCTATCTATCTATCTATCTATCTATCTATCTATCTATCTATCTATCTAATTGCAAATATCTGTTAAAAACTATTTTAGAGCACTAGTCATTGTGCAGGAGGTGCAACAGTCCTATCCACATACCAATGGAATCATTACTAAAGTGAAAATATAAAAAATATTTAAATATATATATATATATATATATATATATATATATATATATATATAAAATTCATAAATTTCTCATCAAATAATATATATTATGTCATGTAGTTATTAATAGTGGATAATACACGTTAGCCCCCTCATCCTACTGACCAGACTAAATATTTTAACCTTACTCCATTGGTAGGAGAGCCTGAACTGCCTCTCTTACTGACGTGCTTTTTCCATTAGCCAAAGGGGACATTGTTCCCTTATTTGAAAAGATGACAGGCTGAAAGGGTGAAAACAGAATAAACAGTCCTGGCCAAATGGAGGGATAGCATGAGTTTACAGATTAGTCCTTCCCACAGGGCGGAGGGGCCTGTTTCACAATGTGCTTTCACTCAGCCCATATCTTGAGTTGCGTGAGAGATTTCCATATCTCACACAGTCTTGTAAATCACAATTGAACAGTAGTAACTCAGAGAACAAACTCCAAACACGTCTGCTTTCAATTTGGGCCCAGGGGTCCTGCCAAGGCTGGGGCAGGCTCAGAGACCACCCCTCAGCGCAGATTTACTGGCCTCATCACCTCTAAGGACTGCAGCAACGCCTGACCTGCTCCCGTCACATAGGACGCACACCTCACACCTATGATTGGGGTGTACGAAGGTGTGTGTGGGTGGGAGAGTGGGGGGGGGGGGGTGCACATGGTGGACTATTTAAAACCCCAAATAAAGACAAATTGATGGTGTGCAAGCAGAAAAGGAAACCACCAACATAAAATGCTGAAAAATGCGATTTTTTTTTCTTTGGCTGTATTTTTTACACAGCGTTGTAAACATTTTTGATTACATTTTCAAAGATCATTAGAGACTAGAAGTTGTAGTAGTTATCATTAAGAGATTTTTATGTGGCATTTTGTGAAACTTTGATGAAAAATATCAATTTTTGTGTGCACGGTGCATGCTCCAAAATTCTGGCTCAATGCAATCTTTAAAATTATACAATTCGTGCAAAGCATCAAGTTATATTCTCTCTCTGCAGCCCACTGCTGGCCTTACTCAGCAATTTGACACACTAGTTCACATTCTGAAGATTAAATACTCCCCAGTTTATAGACTGTGTGATCCTGTAACATGGAATGCGTGCATGAATCCATTTCAGAGCTCATCAATACAGTTTCTGCTGTGTGACTCCTATGTGGTCACACCACTCATCTGTACCAAAGACCAAAGTAGCTCAGGGGCAACAGCAGAGAAGATCACAGTGATGTTGCAAAACTCTTTAACCTACAGAGGTTAAAGAAATCTGTTGAATCCAGCTTACTATGGTGCATTGCATGACATACCCTTACAGGTGGTTTTGCATTTGTAGCCTGCATTAATAGTGTCCAAGTACTCTCTGTAAAGGGGCTCAATGATATTGATGACACATCTGCAGCACTGATGCTAGTGCATGACAAGGATTTTAGGCATCAGCTGGATGTATAAACTCACTTCGAAGAGGATTTCAGCAAGGGAATTTTAATTAGATCAATCACATGACAACTTAAAGATCATGATCTTCTTTTAGAGTACTTTTGGAGATTGTAATAAGACAGTGGCACTTCACAATGTGGAAGGTAGTAACAGCAGTCATATTCTGACCCATCTTGTTTTCAGGTGAAGGTGTTCAGTGACTTTTAGCATTGGAGCTCCCCTCACTGGTGACCATGAGTGCCATTGTCAACTCAGTCATGATATACATGATGTTACTTCCTAGACCTCCTAAGAAGATGTTAACTTGAGCTAATAAACTTCTAAACAATGTTCATATAAACTGACAAGCTTAAAATGCAGGAGACAGTCAAGTGAAGTAGGAAGCGGGGCTGTAGCGTCACAATGCAAATGGATATGCGTACTGATCCATGTTGCAATCATGATACGATTACATAGCAGAAAAAATAAACTGCATTGTCAGTGACAATAAATCTTTGTACCAAACTGAACGAAACAAAAGTTATTTGTAATTTCCATCTCTACTATCATGCCGCAGGATGCATTTTCTTAATTTTGGATATTTCAAAACAACCCTGATGGAGTTGTCAACAAACCAGATATCTTAGTTTCAACAGGCCTTTCTCAGACATCCAGACTTTGTTATGAATTAATAGAAAATAGCTCCAGCTGTTCAGTGATTTCATGCCCACCAGGACCTCACAGGGATAATGTGTCATTGATTTGATTGACTCAATGACTGTTTACATTGCAAATTCCAAAACCGTGAAAGATCTCACCAGGGCATTATGATATTTAATTTCACGCTGTCAGTTGTTCAGTAGTAAGACTATCGTTGAATCATGGATTGTTGGACAACTCTTAGGCAGCTCAGAAATGATAACATTTGTAGGACAAGAGAAAAAGGATGTTGCCAGAGTAAAAGTTCTGTGGTGAGGAGGAACCACACACCAAGGCCATGTGAGATGAGAGGAGAGCTTGTTAAAGCATCCAGGATAATGCATGAGAGATTGTAGACAACACAGTGTTTATTGATCGATAGACAACCTGTAACAGCCTCAGACCTCAGACCTGTCCCACACATGTAAAGGTATCACAGGGATGTACTGTATGTCCACACATTTCATGGATGATGCTCTTCTCTCTAAAACTAATGACCAATTCCTCTATAGCCGACTGTATTACATAAAGACAGGCAATAATAAAACAGACTCATGATCTGTCTGCCTTGCCATTGAGGTATGGGAGTCTCACATGAAAAAGCATGACAGAGTTTTCTGAGGACCTGAATAATCAGCTTACATTGGAGCTAAGTAGGAACAGAGGGTGGTGGGCTCGTGTTTGCTTTCCATTTTCAGCTCTGGCACAGATTCAGGCCACCTTGAAGAATCTGAAAACCATTATCCAGGACCGTTGGTCAAAAGTGCAGACTGTATAGGATATCACAGCACTGTGCCTCACAGAGAGACAGAGTGATGAGGATGAAGATGGAGGGGGAGAGAGAGGCGAATGGGGAAGGGGGGTATCATGGATGAGATATCGTGCAAGAAGGGGAGAATTGAAACTAACAGAAGTTCAATATGCCTTCCTGCGCAGACGTCTCAATTACAGCCAGCTCCCCATGTCATTCATGTGGATGTGTTTGGTTTCACAGAAACAAAGGCAATCCTCACAAAGTGATGTAATTCAGAGCGGCCGTTTGTCCATCTGAAGTTACCTTCATGGTTGTCTGACACACCACCTTTTGCATGCAACAGTAGATTAGGTATAGACAGGCCTGCAGACAGGGCTTTCCCCCCATTGTCTCCTCCACACGCACCCACAGAACATGTATAAAGAAGCGTCACGCACATGAAGACAACATCAATTGGTTTCTCATGTGTTTCTGAGCGAGCTGCTGACTGATGCCCCTTAAAAGAAGCCAGTAATAAAGAAATGTGTGTGTAAATGTAGGTGTGTGAGAGCTTCTTTAATGTGCACTGTAGTTGTTCTGTCTCTATAAAATGTGATTATTTAAATGTTTGTATGTGACTATAACTGGAAAACGGGTCAGATTGTTAGAACGTGACCTTCAGTCAGTCAGCTGATTGTTGTAGAGCTGTTCATATTTTTTTGGATGTTACAGCTGTTTTTTTGTATTAATCCTCATTTATGATAGTTACTAATAATGAGATAATATGAGATTAAACAAAACTGTTGCCTGACATGGTGTTTTTAAAATACTGGCTTGAGATAATATACCAATTCTACAAATGTTACACTGTATGTGCATGTTTGAATGTCTGGGCTTGTATCTTACACTTGTTATAAATAACTGAATATTATTTGAATTATAGCAACAGACAAGATAACACAATAACAAAGAGGTCTTTTGTTTTTTAAATAAATAGACGCAATTATTTAAGAATATAAATAAGATTCAATACAGTCACCCAGTGCAATGATGTGTTTTTAATCGTTTTTGGACATCGGAGGCCTACAAGACAAAGAATAAGATGTATCAGGCTTTTGGATGCACACTCAATACTTAGGTATTATGTAATATGTAAGTACGATCAAATCACTCTGCTCAAAAGATTTGTTGACAATAAAAAAATACAGAAAATCGTTATTTACATGTCTAACTGCTTTATTCTGTTTTGCATCTCCATCCCCATCTTTATCCCTTTGCCTCTCAATTTAAGACAAAATACTTTATCACTTAATGAAGACACAACACAACTCAAAAAGACGGGGAAGCAAGGGGAGAAAATAAAAAAAAAAACAAGCAAGGGGCCGGGGTCAAAGACCATTTACAGCAAAGTTCACTTTTATCAGACAGCAGTCATCCCTACGTCCAAACTAAGCTGAGCGAGAAGCTCATCTCCCCCCTGATGGCACTCTGATGTTTGCATTCAGTACATGGAGAGAAAATCTTTAACTGTATCCCAATGTTCATCATCCTGTTAAAGTGTGTAAGACCACTAGCTGCCTACTCCATATTAAGCAGGTCTATGTATTGTACTAACCATGAGTCTTACCTTTACATTTTTAATTAATAAACAGCTCAGAGTCAACAGTGTAATAACAATATTACCCTCAATCTGATGTCCAACCAAGCACATTTGCACTTTTGGAAATGCTCTCCTTCAGCAAAAAATTGAAGTCTGTCGAGATCAAAACCTCACGCACAAGACAAGAATAGTTTCGTCCCGTCTGCAGCCGGTCTCATCAACAAGGCCCGAGACCCCCACTGACATAGACTCTATCCCACCCATAGATATTAAGCAGTATATTAACATCACACCCCCATAATCTTATATTTGCACATAGCTACCTAACATGTTGTGTTACAATGACTCAAAGTACTATTATTATTATTACATTATTACATTTCATTGTATTCTGTTTTAAATTCAAACCTGTTGCAGCTCTTCTCACTCAGAATCTATTTTACATATTTTTATTGTAAATTCTTTCTTTCCTTTTTTATATTATTAAGGATTACTTCATTTTGTGTATATTTTTGAGTGTTGAGATGCATCACAATAACAAGGCAAACTCGTATGTGCAAACCTACTTGGCATTAAAGCTGATTCTGATTCTTATTAGGGGGCAGGCAGGAAAAGTGACATTATTACAGCAGGACACAATAGGAGATGAAATAATGTTTCTCTATTTCCACAGTTAAACCAGCATACTGTAGGTCTTGATTATTAATCCAGTCCAAAGTGGACTTGGTTAATACAGTGCTTTAACCCATAGAAGACGCTCTCCAGAGAAAATGTTTCATCATGGCACAACCACAAAACCTGCGATAACTCAACTATTCATTGTGTTTTTTCACATGAGAAGTGTGGTGTATTATTCCAAATTACAGTATTCGCTAATGGGAAATGAGGCGTCATTATTAAAATGAAAGGCTACTTCACAACAATACAAGAGCCGTATTAATATTAAGTCATTCTTTGGCCAAACAGGTTTTAATTGATTTCAGTGAGTTTGTTTAACATCTGCAGAATGTTTTTATCTTTTTTAGTGGAATTGAAACTGAAGAGATTTTTGTGAAAATGTCAATATCTGAAAAAAATACATAGAGTAATTTGTACAAAAATAGTGAATACTTTACAGCATAAGATCGGTA